>NC_043025.1:9500113-9517613 GCF_006345805.1 Octopus sinensis
GTCATTTGATTGCGGCCATGCTGGAGCACCACCTTTTAGTCGAGCAAATCGACCCCGGGACTTATTCTTTTGTAAGCCCAGTACTTATTCTATCGGTCTCTTTTGCCGAACCGCTAAGTGACGGGGACGTAAACACACCAGCATCGGTTGTCAAGCAATGCTAGGGGGACAAACACAAACACACAAACACACACGCACATACATATATATATATATACATATATACGACAGGCTTCTTTCAGTTTCCGTCTACCAAATCCACTCACAAGGCATTGGTCGGCCCGGGGCTATAGCAGAAGACACTTGCCCAAGGTGCCACGCAGTGGGACTGAACCCGGAACCATGTGGTTGGTTAGCAAGTTACTTACCACACAGCTACTCCTGCGCCTATATATGACGGGCTTCTTTCAGTTTCCGTCTACCAAATCCACTCACAAGGCATTGGTCGGCCCGGGGCTATAGCAGAAGACACTTGCCTAAGATGCCACGCAGTGGGACTGAACCCGGAACCATGTGGTTGGTTAGCAAGCTACTTACCACACAGCTACTCCTGCGCATATATATGACGGGCTTCTTTCAGTTTCCGTCTACCAAATCCACTCACAAGGCATTGGTCGGCCCGGGGCTATAGCAGAAGACACTTGCCCAAGGTGCCACGCAGTGGGACTGAACCCGGAACCATGTGGTTGGTTAGCAAGTTATAATAAAATAATAATAATAATAAAACATTGTGTACAGTGCTCAGGGGCACTACAACTCATCTAAAGTGTATATATAATCAGGTGTAGTTTCGGCAGATTTCGGAAAGCATGAGGGCCTTAAAGGATGCAGTGTCATGGCAGTCAACAACTGACGCAGGCAGTTTATTCCATGCTTCAGCAACTCTGAGCGTGAAAAGATGTTTCCGAAAGTCATGGGAGCTGTGTTGTTTTCTGACTTTGTAGGCATACTACACAGCCACTCCTGCGCCTAGGAGCATTGTATTAATTTCATAAACACTGAAAATAATTGAGAATTTAGTAGAAACAAAATAGCGATTATTAAACTCGTGTTTGGAATATAAATCATCCTGAAAATTTTAAAGTGTAGAATTAATGGAAGATTTTAATTTCTCTCACTTTAATTCCATTATGATAAATACATTGATCACATCTGATCCAAACAAGTGCCATTTTGCAGAAGAAAAGAAGCCAAGAAAAGGAATTAAAATGATATGGACAATTTGTCATTAGAATTCATACAGTCTTTAACCCTTTAGCTTTCAAACCGGCCATATCCGGCCAAAAGTATTCTGCCTGTTTTATGTTCAAACTGGCCATATCTGGCCAAAAGTATTCTGCCTGTTTTATGTTCAAACTGGCCATATCCGGCCAAAAGTATTCTGCCTGTTTTATGTTCAAACTGGCCATATCTGGCCAAAAGTATTCTGCCTGTTTTATGTTCAAACTGGCCAGATCTGGCCAAAAGTATTCTGCCTGTTTTATGTTCAAACTGGCCATATCTGGCCAAAAGTATTCTGCCTGTTTTATGTTCAAACTGGCCATATCTGGCCAAAAGTATTCTGCCTGTTTTATGTTCAAACTGGCCATATCTGGCCAAAAGTATTCTGCCTGTTTTATGTTCAAACTGGCCATATCTGGCCAAAAGTATTCTGCCTGTTTTATGTTCAAACTGGCCATATCTGGCCAAAAGTATTCTGCCTGTTTTATGTTCAAACTGGCCATATCCGGCCAAAAGTATTCTGCCTGTTTTATGTTCAAACTGGCCATATCTGGCCAAAAGTATTCTGCCTGTTTTATGTTCAAACTGGCCAGATCTGGTCTCTCACACCAGCCCTACAATATCGTTTTAAAAATGAACAGCTACCTCATCAAAATCTCAAAGCTACAAGATTAATGCAGGATTAGTTCAAGGCAAAGTGGATAAAAAAGGATTAATTTTGGCAGAATAATGCGAACACTAAAGGGTTAAGATTCTCAACTAAAATTAGATTTTTCTGAAAGCAATTCCTAATAATTCGAAATTTTGTTATTATTTTATTCTTTTATTTGTTTCAGTCATTTGGTCATGGCCATGCTGGATCTACCTTAAAGGGGTCTTAGTTGAACAAATCAACAATACTCTTTACTCTAATCTTTTACTTGTTTCAATCATTTGACTGTGGTCATGCTGGAGCACTGCCTTTTTAGTCGAGCAAATCGACCCCGGGACTTATTCTTTGTAAGCCTAGTACTTATTCTATTGGTCTCTTTTGCCGAACTGCTAAGTTACAGGGACGTAAACACACCAGCATCGGTTGTCAAGCGATATTGGGGGGACAAACACAGACACACAAACACATATAGATAGATAGATGGATAGATATATACATACATACACACACATATATATATAATATATATATATAGTTAATCCAAGCAAGAAAACACAGAAAAAAACACAGCAACGCGAGGACGTGGAACAATTAAAGTATTATTTGATGCTCAGGAAGGAAGGGAAGAAGGAGGGTTTAATATTTCCAGCAGAGCTCTTCGTCGGAAACAAAGGAGAAGGAAAGATCCCGAGAAGAGAAGACAGAGGAAAAAAATATTTTTGCTGGTGGTGCTCAAGAGATCACATAGGCTTCTTTCAGTTTCCGTCTACCAAATCCACTCACACGGTTTTGGTCGGCCCGAGGCTATAGTAGAAGACACTTGTCCAAGGTGCCATGCAGTGGGACTGAATCCGGAACCATATTTGACTGTGGCCATGCTGGAGCACCGCCTTTAGTCGAGCAAATCGACCCCGGCACTTATTCTTTTGTAAGCCCAGTACTTATTCTATCGGTCTCTTTCGCAGAACTGCTAAGTAATGGGGACATAAACACACCAGCATCAGTTGTCAAGCAATGCTATGGGGACAAACACAGACACACAAACCCATATATATATACATATATACGACGGGCTTCTTTCAGTTTCCGTCTACCAAATCCACTCACAAGGCTTAGGTCGGCCCGGGGCTATAACAGAAGACACTTGCCCGAGATGCCACGCAGTGGGACTGAACCCGGAACCATGTGGTTGGTAAACAAGCTACTTACCACACAGCCACTCCTGCGCCTCTTTCCACACAGCCACTCCTGCGCCACACGCGTACTCTTAATGGGATACTCAGGGAGACTGAGTATTATACAGAATGTGACACGGCTGGTTCCTTCGAATTACAGGGGCAACTAATTTTGGAACTGGAGGAACGTGAAATGGTCAGCACTCCGTCAGTTATGATGACGAGGGTTCCAGTTGATCCGATCAATGGAACAGCCTGCTTATGAAACTAACGTACAGGTGGTTGAGTACTCCACAGACATGTTGTTTGTTCCTTCTCGAGCCATCATATATATATATAGGCGTAGGAGTGGCTGTGTGGTAAGTAGCTTGCTTACCAACCACATGGTTGAGGGTTCAGTCCCACTGCGTGGCACCTTGGGCAAGTGTCTCCTACTATAGCCTCAGGCTGACCAAAGCCTTGTGAGTGGATTTGGTAGACGGAAACTGAAAGAAGCCCATCGTATATATATATATATGTCTGTGTATATGTTTGTGTGTCTGTGTTTGTCTTCCCAACATCGCTTGACAATCGATGCTGGTGTGTTTACGTCCCCGTAACTTAGCGGTTCAGCAAAAGAGACCGATAGAATAAGTACTAGGCTTACAAAGAATAAGTCCTGGGGTCGATTTGCTCGACTAAAAGGTGGTGCTCCAGCATGGCCACAGTCAAATGATTGAAACAAGTAAAAGAGTAATATGTATGTATGTATATATCTATGTATGTATGTATACACACACATACACACACACTTTGTTTCAAATTATTAATGACATAATATTTCTTAATTTTATCTAAAAACTACCGGTTGGAATTTAATAAAATTTCCTGAGAATAATGGCAACAGTTCTATGCACGGGGTGTGTAAAGACCACGATGGGTTTTGCAGAAGTGTGAACAAACTACAACCTTTTGCGTGATTTCCACGAACTTTCAGTAATCTAAATTATTAATGCATTGTTTGAGAATTTCCTAACCATGGTTGATAAATGCGATTTAACTGCTTCAGAGAAATCTGTTATTACTTCTGAACTTGCAAAAGGTAAATCAACATTAGAAATATCTAAAACAATTGGAAGATCTCACCAATCTGTGTAAAAATTAGTAACAGCCCCGACGAAGATACATAAGAGAGCCAATAGGGTTCAGTCAGGGGTTATTTCTCTGTCGCGAATTAAGGGTAAAGCTGTACGGAACCCAGGTCTTACAAGTGGAGAACTTTTCAAGTGCATTGGTGACAAAACTGTGTCTCCAGAACTACCCCAATGTCATCTACTGGAGTGGCTGTGTGGTAAGTAGCTTGCTTACCAACCACATGGTTCCGGGTTCATTCCCACTGCGTGGCCCCTTGGACAAGTGCCTTCTACTATAGCCTCAGGCCGACCAAATCCTTGTGAGTGGATTTGGTAGACGGAAACTGAAAGAAGCCCCTTGTAAATGTATGTATGTATATATGTATATATATATATATATATATATATATATAGGCGTAGGAGTGGCTGTGTGGTAAGTAACTTGCTTACCAACCACATGGTTCCGGGTTCAGTCCCACTGCGTGGCACCTTGGGCAAGTGCCTTCTACTGTAGCCTCGCGCCAACCAAAGCCTTGTGAGTGGATTTGGTAGACGGAAACTGAAAGAAGCCCCTCGTAAATGTATGTATGTATGTATATATATATTATATATATATTATATATATATATATAGGTGTAGGAGTGGCTGTGTGGTAAGTACCTTGCTAACCAACCACATGGTTCTGGGTTCATTCCCACTGCGTGGCACCTTGGGCAAGTGTCTTCTACTATAGCCTCGGGCCGACCATAGCCTTGTGAGTGGATTTGGTAGACGGAAACTGAAAGAAGCCCGTCATATGTATGTGTGTGTTTGTGTGTCTGTTTTTGTCCCCCTAGCATTGCTTGACAACTGATGCTGGTGTGTTTATGTTCCCGTTAGTTAGTGGTGCGGCAAAAGAGACCGATAGAATAAGTACTGGGCTTACAAAGAATAAGTCCCGGGGTCGAGTTGCTCGATTAAAGGCGGTGCTCCAGCATGGCCGCAGTCAAATGACTGAAACAAGTAAAAGAGTAAAAGAGAAAGAGTAAAGAGAATGATAGGAGAAAGTGGCCTTTATCTCTGTATTTCTTGAAATATCCAGTGTGTCCTTTGTATACCATGTATATTTTTACCACATTTCACCATCTTACCGTTTCTTCAATTTACAAAATATATTTTCATTTCCATTATTTCTTTCTTTGTATTTCTTTTAATTCTTCATTTTCTGCCTGTTTCAATGAATTTTTTAATATCTTTCAAGTTCTGAAAATGTCAGCTTATAAGTGACATTCATTTATCTGAAATTATCTGAAATTATCTGAAATATGCTCTCAGCAAGACAAAATGAGAAACAACAGCTTCAGCCATAGCTCATCCATATTGCAAATGGCTATCGACAACAACATAAAGACAGCACTATTGCCACTACCTTAGTTGTAACAAGCTGCCACAGTATCACACATCACTACCAAAATAAATAAGAAGTTCCAATCCTGTTGGTACTGGTAACATATATATATATATATATATATATATATATATATATATTATATCAAATTAGAGACAAAACCACTATTATGCAAATCAAACAAAGAAAGACTTAAGCCAATACATAAAATAATTTATATAAATTATTTTATGTATTGGCTTAAGTCTTTCATTGTTTGATTTGCATAATAGTGGTTTTGTCTCTAATTTGACATAATATAATATTTTACTATAAAATTGGATTCAATCTTAAATCTGATTTTCCTTGTAAATTTGGATTTATTCCCTAATATTTATTATATATATATATATATATATGGCCTGCTCGCTTAGCCAGCAGGGTGGCATCATTCGAAGGGTAAAACAATGCGATGTGTAACACATCTGATGGTCTGGTTGGTCACGTGATCACGTGATATATATATATATATATTACATATATATATACATATATATATATATATTTAACATATATATATATATATATACATATATATAATACATATATATATATATATATATATATATGTTTACATATATATATACATATATATATACATATATAATATACATATATATATACATATATATATATATATATATACATTATATATACATATATAACATATATATATATACATATATTATATATACATATATATACATATATATATACATATATATATATACATATATATATACATATATATATATATATATATATATATAGATATATATATATATGAGTGGATTTGGTAGATGGAAACTGAAAGAAGCCCATTGAATATATATATATATATATATATATATAAAAATATATACACAATGGGCTTCTTACAGTTTCCATCTACCAAATCCACTCATAAAGCTTTGGCCAACCCAGGGCTATAGTAGAAAATACTTCTCTAACCTAGGAACTGAACCTAGAACCATAGAGTTGGGAAGCAGACTTCTTACCACACAGCTACACCTAAAAAAAAAGAGAAGAAAAAACTACCTAATGCTTTTCTTCATTTTCCATTTTTTAATCTTTGTCATCAAATTTTCTTCCTACTCAAAGCATTCTGTTCTATTTCTTTCCAAGACATTCGATTTATTTTCTACTTGTTTACTGTATACTTAAGATAAATAACATAAGATTTTATTTTATCTCCATAAAATCATTCGTATTCCATGTTGTTAGTTTTGTACAAATTTTTTTGCCAAAAATGTTTATACTCAGCCAGCGTGTATTTACATTCCATGATACTAGTCTAGTATTTTTGGCTACTGGTTTTGTCTAGGCTTTAAAAGGGCGCATTTCATCATCATCATCATCATCATTTAACGTCTGCTTTCCATGCTAGCATGGGTTGCACGGTTCAACTGGGGTCTGGGAAGCCAGAAGGTTGCACCAGGCTCCAGTCTTATCTGGCAGTGTTTCTACGGCTGGATGCCCTTACTAATGCCAACCACTCTGTAAGTGTAGTGGGTGCTTTTTATGTGCCACTGGCACGGGGACCAGACGAAGCTGGCAACGGCCACGGTCAGATGGTGCTTTTTACGTGCCACCGGCACAGAGGCCAGTCAGGGCGGCGCTGGCTACGGCCATGTTCGGATAGTTCTCTTATGTGCCACCGGCACTGGTATCACAGCTACAAATTCCATTGATCTTGATAGATATATATATATATATATCACGTCACATGATCACGTGACCGACCAGTCCATCAGATGTAGTTACACATCGCTGGTCACAATGCGTTTGCATTGTTTTAGCCTTCGAATGACGCCACCCCACTGGCTAAGCGAGCAGGCCAACTGAAGAAAGAGTGAGAGAAAGTTGTGGCGAAAGAGTACAGCAGGGATCGCCACCCCCTGCCGGAGCCTCATGGAGCTTTAGGTGTTTTTGCTCAATAAACACTCACAATGCCCGCTCTGGGAATCGAAACCGCGATCCTATAACCGCGTGTCCGCTGCCCTAACCACAGGGCCATTGCGCCTCCACATATATATATATATACTAGCAGTATCGCTCGGCGTTGCTCGGGTTTGTTTCGACCCGCTGGAATTGTAATTTTGAAAAGTAAAAATTTTGCGAACATTTTTCTGGTCGAAATACACCGAAAAGTGGCGACACAGCTGTGAAAAAATCGTAAAACATAGGGATTTTCATAGAAAAAAGCATCTTTTTGATGTAAATAAGTTTTGGTGTTAACATGGTCCGATTTGAAGGAAGAGCAACCCTTCTTCTACCATACTCTCAATTTTGGTCAACTTGCGCCGCAGGGTCTCGGAGGAGATAGTGTTAGTTGAAGGTTACCATTCTAGGTGCCTGAGTAACAACCTCGCAGATTTACAGATAAATGAATTAATTACTATTTTACAGAATAAAATTAAATAATTCTTGAAAATTAATTAATATTAATATTTTTTGAACAAAGTAAATAATTTTTAAAACTTAAATAATAATTTTTTTTACACAAACGCGAACGGGGAAAAGGGGGTGGCGAATTCGATTTACATACCTAAATTTTTTCTTTTTCATGACATTGTAGCAAAATAGTAGAGAATTATATAAATACCAGCAGTACATTTTTTTTTCTGGGGTATTTTTTTCAACCTCGTCACATATTTGCCCCTTTCAATTTAAACAAAGTCTTAATTAAGCAATTATGGCAGCTTAGCAATGGTTTCAATACAGGCGTGACATCTGTATCTCAATTGTTCAAAACCCTTCGAATTTTTTCGCACGTGATGATATCATAGTGAAAACTTTCAATTACGTGCGCTTAGAAGTACGCTCGCAAATTAATACTACCAAAATTTTGAAGTTCGCGCTCCGCTTGTGTGTGTGTGTGTGCGTGCTTTAGGTGTACGTAGGTATGTGTTTTTGTGTGTGTGTGTCACTGAAGCCATACATACATATATACATACACAACCTCTCTCTCTCTTTTCTCTCTCAGTCACTCACTACAAAAAGTGAATAAAAAAAGTTCAGTTATTTCTGTCTTTCACTCTGTCTGTCTCTTTACACACACTAACAAAAGCACTTCACTTACACACCACACTTTCTGTGTCGCACAACCCATCAAACACACACACACACACTCACGCACGCACACATGTACATCAATGCTTTCGGAGTGAAATGTTAAAATATTGAGTTTTCTCGAATTTTGTCTTAATTGGGGGTGAAATTGAAAGAAATATATTATGGCATGACCGAATGGAGTACTTTGAAAAATCTTAGGTAAACACTAATTGAAGAAATTGTGTGAGGAGTAAATCGTTATGTATTTATTTGTTTCTGTTTGCTGCGTTTTTTTTATGTTTTGAGTAGTGGTTTAAATACTTTCAGTTTAGTCTTCCTCAAATCACTCTGTCGCTATTTACTTTCATTTTATTTGTTGCACACTGTGTGTGTGCGTGTGCGTGTGGTGTAAACCACATTAAGAAAAGCATTTGACATACACAACAGAATGTAAGTTTTCTGTAAATTTTGCTTAATTGGAGTTTAAATTTTAAAAACTGGACCTGGCATGACCCAATGCATTCTACTCTTAAAAATGCTAAGTAAATTGTAATTGAAGAAATCCTATATTGTAGATTTCTATAAGTTACAAAGGGAGGCAGATAAAATCTGCCTTTTATAATAAGAGATATACGTATATATATATATATATATATATATAGTGGAGGAGTGTGGCTTAGTGGGTGGGGTGTCAGCATCATGATTGTAAGATTGTGGTTTCAATTCCTGGACCAGGCGACGCGATGACAAAGATGATGATGACAATAATAATGATGATAAAGATGATGATGACAATGATGATGATGATGATGGTGATGACAAAGATGATGGTGACAAGGATGATGATGACAAAGATGATGACAAAAATGATGACAAAAATGATGAGGACAAAGATGATGGTGACAAGGATGCTGGTTGCTAGTTTGGTCATGTGATGCATATGGAGGTCGACGGCTGGAATGTATCCTGGTTGCCAAGGGCCAGCAGTCTGAAAAAGGTTGGGAACTACTGCTATAGCAGAAGACACTTGCCCAAGATGCCATGCAGTGGGACTGAACTCAGAACCATGTCGTTGGGAAGCAAGCTTCTTACCACACAGCCACTCCTGTGCCTATAAATATATGTGTATTTTTATCTATGAGCCACAACTGTTCTGCATAGAATTTATTTCTCAATATTTATCTATATAAGGCGCAGGAGTGGCTGTGTGGTAAGAAGCTTATATGTATATATATATATATATATATATATTTAGGTGCAGGAGTGGCTGTGTGGTAAGTAGCTTGCTTACCAACCACATGGTTCCGGGTTCAGTCCCACTGCGTGGCACCTCGGGCAAGTGTCTTCTACTATAGCCTCGGGCTGACCAAAGCCTTGTGAGTGGATTTGGTAGACGGAAACTGAAAAGAAGCCCGTCGTATATATGTATATATATATATATATGCGTGTGTGTGTTTGTGTGTCTGTGTTTGTCCCCCTAGCATTGCTTGACAACCGATGCTGGTGTGTTTACGTCCCCGTCACTTAGCGGTTCGGCAAAAGAGACCGATTGAATAAGTACTGGGCTTACAAAAAGAATAAGTCCCGGGGTCGAGTTGTTCGATTAAAGGCGGTGCTCCAGCATGGCCGCAGTCAAATGACTGAAACAAGTAAAAGAGTATAAGGTGGCTCGCCGGTCAAAATACTTGCCAGTATTTTGTCTGTCTTTACCTTCTGGGTCCAAATTCCGCCGAGGTCGACTTGCTCAAGGTGCCATGCAGTGGGACGGAGCCCAGAACCATGTCGTTGGGAAGCAAGCTTCTTACCACACACACACACACTGTGGGCTTCTTTCAGTTTCCCTCTACCCGTTCCTCTCGCAAGGCTTTGTTCAGCCCAAGGATATAGGAAAAGACTCTTACCCCAGGTGTTACACAATCGAATTGAACCCATTCCATATTCCAAGCTGGTTTGGGTTTGACAGTCTAGTAGGAACCAATCAGCCGGAAGACTGGTTTCAGTGGTTGCATACCTTTCCTAATGTCAAACCCTTCACCAAGTATATTGGGTGCCCTTCTTTTAATCAGATTCAGTCATTTCCTTTGGACCATCAGCAAATGTGCCAACAGTGATGAAGAACACTGCCGTACATAAAAGAGATTCATTAGCCAGATCCAAGGAACTCAATCGCTAGTAGTGATGGGTTCTGTGTACAAAAGGCAGGGACGTGGTTGATCAGGGCTGACAGCCCATGCTGACTGGGAACACTTCAATCACGGGGTTTGTCTTAGACCCCGATCCATATCACAGGAGGTGGTTCACTGAATAACTTGCCAGATAAGACCCCACAACTGAGGGTATTACTCTTACTCTTTTACTCTTTTAAGACCCCAGGACTTATTCTTTGTAAGCCCAGTACTTATTCTATCAGTCTCTTTGGCTGAACCGCTAAGTGACGGGGACATAAACACACCAGCATCGGTTGTCAAGTAATGCTAGGGGGACAAACACAGACACACAAACACACACATACATATATATATATATATTATATATATATATATATATATATATATATATATATATATACATATACATATATACGACGGGCTTCAATTCAGTTTCCGTCTACCAAATCCACTCACAAGGCTTTGGTTGGCCCGAAGCTATAGTAGAAGACATTTGCCCAAGGTGCCACGCAGTGGGACTGAACCCGGAACCATGTGGTTGGCAAACAAGCTACTTACCACACAGCCGTGGTTCTCAATCAGGGTTCATATAGCCACTGAGGGGCCATATAAGATGTTTGAAGGTCCACACAACAAAATAGTAAATTGGGGATCCACAATAGTATTCTAAGGGTCCCTGAAAAAATTTTTCTTTCACTGTATGTATTGGTCTGTATTGCAAGAAACAGCTGGGTTTCTTTCTCTGACATTTTACATTGTTCAACCTACACAAGTTAATGTGTTAAAAACGAAATAAGAATTTTGAAAGAAATTTCTATAAAACTAGTTTGTAACCCTTTCGTTACAGTATTTATTTTGAGATGCTCTGTGTTTCTTTCAATTATTTTAAATATAACAAAGAATTCAGTAAAATAACCTAGTTATCATTAAGCTAGTGTTAGGAACATAAATTGTGACTAAGATTTGGTGGAAGATATTAATACAAAACTTATGAAAACAAGACATAGTAATCAAAAGGGTCCATAGACAAAAACATAGTTGAGAACCTCTGCTTTACATGTATGTATTGGTCTGTATCGCAAGAAACAGCTGGGTTTCTTTCTCTAACATTTTACATTGTTCAACCTACACGAGTTAATGTTTGAGAAACGAAATAGGAATTTTGAAAGAAGTTTCTATAAAACTAGTTTTTAACCCTTTCGTTACATTGAGATTCTGTGTGTTTCTTTCAATTACTTTAAATATCACAAAGAATTTAGTAAAATGATTTGGTTATCATTCGGCTAGTGTTTAGGAACATAAACTGTGACTAAGGTTTGGTGGAAGATTTTAATTCAGAAATTATGAAAACAAGACATTTGTACTACAGAGCCAGAGGTGGTTTCAGCCAAGTTGGTACCAAAAGGGTTAAAAATATCATGGTGACTTTAACCCTTTTGTTACCATATTTCTGTTGAGATGCTCTGTGTTTCTTTCAATTAATTTTAAATATAACAGAGAATTTAGTAAAATAACTTGGCTATCATTCAGCTAGTGTTAGGAACATAAATTGTGACTAAGGTTTGGTGGAAGATTTTAATTCAAAATTTAGAAAAACAAGACATAAGGAAAACAAGACATAGTAAAGGGTCCATAGACAAAAAAATGGTTGAGAACCTCTGCTTTAGATGTATGTATTGGTTATATATTGCAAGAAACAGCTGGGCTTCTTTCCCTAACATTTTCCATTGTTCAACCTACACAAGTTAATGTGTGGAAAACAAAATAGGAATTTTGAAAGAAGTTTCTATAAAACTAGTATTTAACCCTTTCGTTACAGTATTTATTTTGAGATGCTCTGTGTGTTTCTTTCAATTACTTTAAATATAACAGAGAATTTAGTAAAATAACTTGGGTATCATTAAGCTAGTGTTAGGAACATAAATTGTGACTAAGGTTTGGTGGAAGATTTTAAGTCAGAACTTATGAAAACAAGACATAGTAATCAAAAGGGTCCATAGACAAAAACATAGTTGAGAACCCCTGCTTTACATGTATGTATTGGTCTGTATTGCAAGAAACATTTAGATTTCTTTCTCTAACATTTTACATTGTTCAACCTACACAAGTTAATGTGTGAGAAACAAAATAAGAATTTTGAAAGAAGTTTCTACAAAACTAGTTTTTATCCCTTTCGTTACTGTATTTATTTTGAGATTCTCTGTGTTTCTTTCAATTATTTTCAATATAACAAAGACTTTTGTAAAATAACTTAGTTATCCTTAAGCTAGTGTTAGGAACATAAATTGTGACTAAGGTTTGGTGGAAGATTTTAATTCAAAACTTAGGAAAACAAGACATAGTAATCAAAAGGGTCCATAGACAAAAACATAGTTGAGAACCCTTGCTTTACATGTATGTATTGGTCTGTATCGCAAGAAACAGCTGGGTTTCTTTCTCTAACATTTTACATTGTTCATCCTACAGGAGTTAATGTGTGAAACACAAAATAGGAATTTTGAAAGAAGTTTCTATAAAACTAGTATTTAACCCTTTCGTTACAGTATTTATTTTGAGATGCTCTGTGTGTTTCTTTCAATTACTTTAAATATAACAGAGAATTTAGTAAAATAACTTGGGTATCATTAAGCTAGTGTTAGGAACATAAATTGTGACTAAGGTTTGGTGGAAGATTTTAAGTCAGAACTTATGAAAACAAGACATAGTAATCAAAAGGGTCCATAGACAAAAACATAGTTGAGAACCCCTGCTTTACATGTATGTATTGGTCTGTATTGCAAGAAACATTTAGATTTCTTTCTCTAACATTTTACATTGTTCAACCTACACAAGTTAATGTGTGAGAAACAAAATAAGAATTTTGAAAGAAGTTTCTACAAAACTAGTTTTTATCCCTTTCGTTACTGTATTTATTTTGAGATTCTCTGTGTTTCTTTCAATTATTTTCAATATAACAAAGACTTTTGTAAAATAACTTAGTTATCCTTAAGCTAGTGTTAGGAACATAAATTGTGACTAAGGTTTGGTGGAAGATTTTAATTCAAAACTTAGGAAAACAAGACATAGTAATCAAAAGGGTCCGTAGACAAAAACATAGTTGAGAACCCTTGCTTTACATGTATGTATTGGTCTGTATCGCAAGAAACAGCTGGGTTTCTTTCTCTAACATTTTACATTGTTCATCCTACAGGAGTTAATGTGTGAAACACAAAATAGGAATTTTGAAAGAAGTTTCTATAAAACTAGTTTTTAATTATTGAATGGCTATTAGGGTCCACCAGAATATAATAGCAATCAAAGTTGTGCATGCATAAAAAATGGATGAGAGCCACTGGGTTAAAGCTATGATAGAGGGACATTGACAGTTGTCTAGCTACAAAAGAGAAATATGGCTACACAGATTGGAAAGAGAGAAAAGAGTCAGTGAATATGAAAAGAAAGAGTGAACCCTCAAGGTACAAAAAGACAAGTAATATACAATACGGGGACAGAAGATTGGAAAGGGTGAGTAGGTAGGTAAGTTCATGAGAGTATAAAAAGGAAAGTGACAGATGGTTAGAGATGAAGACACAGGTGAATAGAGAGAATGGTAAACAGTGTTAAAGGCGAGATCAGTATGGAATATCAATAAATGTGTGTGTATGGTTCATGTGAGATGCCACAATTTTTGCATCTTGTTGGTTGGAATTTTACATAAGACCTCATTCTTTTTTCTAAGAAAAGGTTAGATGTGACAATTGTTTTTTCCTTTCTTTTTTTGCTTCCATTTTTTTCCTTTTTAGTTTCAGACAGAAAAAAAATCTAAGAATAATCTTGGAATAATGATTTACAAGAACCGCAATACTCATTGAAAGATGAAGAAAAATTACCGACAAAATACCTAATTCAGCATTTATGCAAATTAGTATTTTGAAAGAAAGAAAAAAAAAAATTCTCATTTGCATAATTACTGTATACTAATTTGAGTATTTGCTGTGACTTGAAAAGGAGAAATAAAAAAACAGTAAGCATTCCTGGAAAAAGTACCAAAAGCATTTGAGAATAAAATTATATTTTTGGCAGTACATGTGTTTATTTTATATTTCTTTTTCTTTTTTTTCCTTTTTTCTTTTCTTTTTTTTTTGGTGCATTTTTCAGGAAAAAAAAGTTCTTTGAATATTTTCTTATAAATTGGATGTTACAGTTCCGAGTGATTCTGCATTCCCAGACCAATTGACTTTTGACAGAATATATTTCTTTTTAAAGTAATTCCTTTGGAGCGTTGGACTGTATTTATTCATTCATTATTATTTTTTTTTTTTTTCTCTATTTAGACATCGATAAACTTGAGTGAGACAGCGATGGCCATTTGTAAACTAAGACACAAACACATACATGCAAACATACATGCACATATATACACAAATATATGCAGATACGTAAATTTGATTTTGCAAATAGAAAAACATGTAGTCTGATACGAAACAGCAGAACGTATGTGTGTGTATACATATGCGTGTATGTGTACATATACACACACACATAAATGCTTAACACCGCGTTGGTGGATAAAGTTTCTTTATTTGTGTGGTAAGACTACCATTGGTTTCATGGAATTTTAAACTCAGAACATAACGATGGGCAAAATACCTATTTCTTTACTACCCACAAGGGGTTAAACACAGAGGGGACAAACAAGGACAGACAAACGGATTAAGTCAATTATATCGGCCCCAGTGTGTAACTGGTACTTATTTAATCAACGCCGAAAGGATGAAAGGCAAAGTCGACCTCGGCTGAATTTGAACTCAGAACATAGCGGCAGACGAAATACCTATTTCTTTACTACCCACAAGGGGCTAAACACAGAGAGGACAAATAAGGACAGACACACGGATTAAGTCGATTATATCGACCCCAGTGCATAACTGGTACTTATTTAATCGACCCTGGAAGGATGAAAGGCAAAGTCGGCCTCGGCAGAATTTGAACTCAGAATGTAGCGGCAGATGAAATACCTATTTCTTTACTACCGACAAGGGGCTAAACAGAGAGAGGACAGACAAACCATTTAAGTCAATTATATCGACCCCAGTGCGTAACTGTGGGTAACTGGTACTTAATTTATCGACCCCGAAAGGATGAAAGGCAAAGTCGGCCTCGGCAGAATTTGAACTCAGAATGTAGCGGCAGACGAAATACCTATTTCTTTATTACCCACAAGGGGCTAAACACAGAGGGGATAAACAAGGACAGACATAGGTATTAAGTCGATTATATCGACCCCAGTGCGTAACTGGTACTTAATTTATTGACCCCCAAAAGGATGAAAGGCAAAGTCGACTTCGGCAGAATTTGAACTCAGAACATATTGGCAGACAAAATACCTATTTCTTTACTACCCACAAGGGGCTAAACAGAGAGAGGACAGACAAAGGGATTAAGTCAATTATATCAATCCCAGTGCATAACTGGTACTTAATTTATTGACTCCCCCCCCCGAAAGGATGAAAGGCAAAGTCGACCTCTGCGGAATTTGAACTCAGAACGTAGCGGCAGACAAAATACCGCTAAGCATTTCGCCCGGTGTGCTAACATTTCTGCCAGCTCACCGCCTTTATGATGAAAACAATAATGTTAGCTATTTCTGATCAGATAATCCAGCTGTAATTCAATAACACTTTCTGTCTCACAAACTAAAACGATCACCAATAAATATACACAACAAATGATTGAAAGCTATAGATTATAATAGCACTTATAATAGCACTTAGCCCATTAACAATCAGTAGCTGTGATCTAAATCTTAATCTCTCTCCTCATCTAGATTATCATATGAACTTCGCTATGTTTTGTATTATGTTAGAAGCACCATGGCAGTCGTAAATACTCTTTTACTCTTTTACTTGTTTCAGTCGTTTGACTGCGGCCATGCTGGAGTACCGCCTTTAGTCGAGCAACTCGACCCTGCCGGGAATTATTCTTTTTTGTAAGCCCAGTACTTATTCTATCGGTCTCTTTTGCTGAACCGCTAAGTAACGGGGACATAAACACACCAGGATCGGTTGTCAAGCAATGCTAGGGGGACAAACACAGACACGCACACATAAACACACACACACACATACACATATATATATATACATATATACGACAGGCTTCTTTCAGTTTCCGTCTACCAAATCCACTCACAAGGTTTTGGTCGGCCCGAGGCTATAGCAGAAGACACTGCCCAAGGTGCCATGCAATGGGACTGAACCCGGAACCATGTGGTTGGTAAACAAGCTACTTACCACACAGCCACATATACATATATACGAAGGACTTCTTACAGTTTCCATCTACCAAATCCACTCACAAGGCTTTGGTCGGCCCGAGGCTATAGTAGAAGACACCTACCCAAGGTGCCACGCAGTGGGACTGAACCGGAACCATGTGGGTGGTAAGCAAGCTACTTACCACACAGCCACTCCTGCGCCTATATATATATAATATATATATATATATATATATATTACATATATATATATACGAAGGACTTCTTACAGTTTCCATCTACCAAATCTACTCACAAGGCATTGGTCGGCCCGAGGCTATAGTAGAAGACACCTGCCCAAGGTGCCACGCAGTGGGACTGAACCCGGAACCCTGTGGTTGGTAAGCAAGCTACTTACCACACAGCCACATATACATATATACGAAGGACTTCTTAC
>NC_043025.1:9527613-9565113 GCF_006345805.1 Octopus sinensis
TAAGATTGTGGTTTCGATTCCTGGACCAGGCGATGCGATGACAAAGATGATGATGACAATGATAATGATGACAAAGATGATCACAGAGATGATGGCGATGATAAAGATGATGGTGACAAGGATGATGGTGATGACAAAGATGATGGTGAGAAGGATGATGAGGAGGAAGATGATGACAAAAATGATGAGGACAAAAATGATGATGACAATGATGATGGTGACAATGATGATGAGGAAGATGATGATGACTAAGATGATGATGACAGAGATGATGGTGATGACAATGATGATGACAAAGATGATGATGACAAGGATGATGATGACAAAGATGATGATGAGGAAGATGACAATGAGGATGACGAAAATGGCTAATGATGAAGATAAAGATGATGATGATGAAATGATTGAAACGAATAGATTATAATAACACTTAGCCCATCATCGATCAATATCTGTAACCTAAATCTTAACCTTCATCCATATCTAGATTCTCAGGTGACCTCAGCCGTATTCTCTATCTCATTGGCATCAAATCAATTTCGATATCATCATTGCATTATGACAAGAATATTAAAGAACAGATGGCCGCAATATCAACAGAAAGATTCCCAACAGCCCACAGTTTTAACCCTTTTGTTTGATCAGATTGTGGTTTTCTGTTTTCTTGTAATTTAGGGGTTGCCCCACCTACTCCCAATTTGTCCAGCCTTAAAAATAAATAAATCCCTAGCAGTTGAGGGAACCCGTGGAAAAGGTAGACCCAGGGAAACCTGGGACAAGGTGGTGAAGCACGACCTTCGAACTTTGGGCCTCAATGAGGAAATGACCAGCGACCGAGACCTTTGGAAATATGCTGTACGTGAGAAGACCAGGCAGGACAAGTGAGCCCAGCCTACTTATGAATGCCTTTCTTCCCTTGGACACAAAGACCTGTTGAGGTAAGCGAAGTCGCTATAGAACCTCATCCGACGATAGGCACCCATGCCAACCCCCTTTGCTTGCGAAGACATGTTGGGGCAAGTGAACTCAAAATCAAAATCAAAATCGAATCGAACCAGCCAGGACCCCTGGACTGGTAGTATGTAAAAAGCACTATCCGACTCGTGGTCGATACCAGCGCCGCCACCACTGGCTTCCGTGCCGGTGACACGTAAAATGCACCAATCCAACCGTGGCCGTTGCCAGCCTCGCCTGGCACCTGTGCAGGTGGCACGTAAAAAGCACCCACTACACTCACAGAGTGGTTGGCATTAGGAAGGGCATCCAGCCGTAGAAATGCTGCCAGATAAGACTGGAGCCTGGGGCAGCCTTCTGGCTTCCCAGATCCCCGGTCGAACCGTCCAACCCATGCTAGCATGGAGAATGGACATTAAACGATGATGATGATCTGAACAAAGCTACATAAATAAAAGTACAGCTGTTGAAACTAAGAGGAGTACCCATCCATACGCTGAAGATGAAAAGGTCTGTTCTGGGGATTTGAATTTAAGGAATGGTGACTACAGATATTTAACAAGGAGGGGTGAGTAATGTTTAACCCCTTAGCATTTAACCCTTTAACCATATCCGGCCCAAATTTTCTCCGGATGTTCAAACTATCCGGATCTGGCCTCTCACTCATATCCTACAATGACATCCCCAAAATAAACCATCACATCATCAAATTCTCAGAGCTACAAGATAATGCAGAATTAATTCAAAACAATGTGGAGGCGCAATGGCCCAGTGGTTAGGGCAGCGGACTCGCGATCATAAGATCGCGGTTTCGATTCCCAGACCGGGTGTTGTGAGTGTTTATTGAGCGAAAACACCTAAAGCTCCACGAGGCTCCGGCAGGGGATGGTGGTGATCCCTACTCTACTCTTTCACCACAACTTTCTCTCACTCTTACTTCCTGTTTCTGTTGTACCTGTATTTCAAAGGGCCGGCCTTGTCACTCTCTGTGTCACGCTGAATATCCCCGAGAACTACGTTAAGGGTACACGTGTCTGTGGAGTGCTCAGCCACTTACACGTTAATTTCACGAGCAGGCTGTTCCGTTGATTCGGATCAACCGGAACCCTCATCGTCGTAACCGACGGAGTGCTTCCATTTAATCTGAACACTAAAGGGTTAATATTGGGTTGGCAACTAAGTTCCCGATGATTTTTAAATTTTGGAATTTATTGCGTTTTTAAATTTTGGAATCAATTTTTTTTCGAGAATTCTATTTTTGAATCATTTTGGAATCTATTTTGGTTTTTTTTTTCTAGTTAATTTTAGTTAATTTTTGTTTATTTCCAAATCATTAAAATGGAATGTCAAGATAAGAAAAACGAGTATTTTCGACACCTCCTTTTTGCTTTTAATCAAGGTTCTAAGGCCGTAAAAGCTGCTCACAACATTTGTGTTGTGTATGGAGGGGGTGCCAAAGCTGAAAGCACCACTTGTGATTGGTATGCCAAGTTCAAAAATGGAAATTTTGACCTTAACCCTTTAGTGTTCAGATTACTCTGTTAAATGTAATGCTTTTTTATTTAAATTGTTTTGAATTAATCATGCATTACCTTATAGCTTTGAGGTTTCAATGATGTGATTGTTTTTATTTTTAGACTGTCAATGTAGGTTAGGTGTAAGAGGCTGGATATGGCCAGTTTGAATATAGAATATGTAGAATATATTGGGCCGGATTTGGCCAGTTTAAACACCAAAGAGTTAAAGATGCATCTTGTTCTGGCCATCCAGTTGAGTTTGCATGAAAATTTTCGTCAAATGACAAGGGAACTGGCAGAGAAAATGGAATGCTCCCACACTGCTATAAAGAAGCATCTTCACTCGATGGGAAAGGTTCAGAAGTATGGAGCATGGGTTCCGCATGCTTTAAGTGACAACAACAAAAATCAATGAGCCACAATCTCCGCTGGTTTGCTTGCTCGTCACCGCTCAACTCATGGACACAAGCAACGATTTATTTACTGAAATATGAGGCAGTGTAAGGAATGGCATAGCCTCGGTAAACAAGTGACACCGCGCGTGAAACAAGATCTTCAGCCGTGTAAAATGATGCTGTGTGTATGGTGGGGCTGGAAAGGGATTATCCAGTATGAATTGCTTGAATGAAACCAACAGATGGAGCGACTCAACACGGCTGGCTATTCAAGAGAAAAGACCTAATCGGCAGCATGGAGTTATCAAAAGAGTTAATAGGTGCAGGAGTGGCTGTGTGGTAAGTAGCTTGTTTACCAACCATATGGTTCTGGGTTCAGTCTCACTGCATGGCACCTTGGGCAAATGTCTTCTACTATAACCTCGGGCCGACCAAAGTGACGGGGACATAAACACACCAGCATCGGTTGTCAAGCAATGCTAGGGGGACAAACACATACACACACATATATACGACAGGCTTCTTTCAGTTTCCGTCTACCAAATCCACTCACAAGGCATTGGTCGGCCCGAGGCTATAGCAGAAGACACTTGCCCAAGATGCCACGCAGTGGGACTGAACCTGGAACCATGTGGTTGGTAAGCAAGCTACTTACCACACAGCCACTCCTGCATATATATACATATATACGACAAGCTTCTTTCAGTTTCCGTCTACCAAATCCACTCACAAGGCTTTGATCGGCCCGAGGCTATAGTAGAAGACACTTGCCCAAGATGCCACGCAGTGGGACTGAACCTGGAACCATGTGGTTGGTAAGCAAACTACTTACCACACAGCCACTCCTGTGCCTATTTATTTTTAACTTATTTATTTTTTGGAATCTTCAGAAAATTTTTGCGATCGAAAATTTTACCAATTTTTTTACACAAAGTAAATAATTTTTTTAAAACAAACTGGAAGAAGCCCGTCGTATATATGTATATATATATATATATGTATATGTGTATATTTGGAGGGTAAGCCACTATGTGGTCGGCCGTATGCTAGAAATAGATCCCCTACGATCGAACTACAAAGAAAAGAATGTTCTCTAGAGGAAAATTCAGCGGACACCAGAACGAAATTTATATATGTGTATGTTTGTATGTCTGTGTTTGTCCCCCCAACATCGCTTGACAACTTAGCGGTTCGGTAAAAGAGACCGATAGAATAAGTACTAGGCTTACAAAGAATATGTTCTGGGGTCGATTTGCTCGATTAAAGGTGGTGCTCCAGCATGGCCGCGGCCAAAATGACTGAAACAAGTAAAAGAACAAAGTAAATAAGACAAAAAAACACAAAGTAAGGATCGACTAGCTAGCGCGAGTGCGCGCACCGGTAGAATAAGTACTAGGCTTGTCCCTCTAGCATTGCTTGACAACCGATGCTGGTGTGTTTATGTCCCCGTTACTTAGCGGTTCGGCAAAAAGAGACCGATGGAATAAGTACTGGGCTTACAAAAGAATAAGTCCCGGGGTCGAGTTGTTTGACTAAAGGCGGTGCTCCAGCATGGCCCAGTCAAATGACTGAAACAAGTAAAAGAGTAAAGAGTAATGTCAATTTACTCTACCCCAAAGGTGTCTGTAGAAAATTTCACTGAAATATGTCCATTCTTCATGAAGGTATGAAGAAATAATGTTGGTGGGGCACGAAAGTGTAGTTATTCCCACGACATTCACAAGGATTGAACCGGAAACCAGATAGTAATAGTACCTGCTTAAACCAGAATTCTGTCCCTCTCACGTCCACATCATTTTAATAGAATTCAGTGAAAATTTAGAAAGAGAAGATGTAAGTTTAAATAATGGGCAATCTTTCGTCTCTGGTAGACCTTTCCGTCGATTTCCGTAAAAATTATTTTTTTTTACATATGGGCTTGCGGGAACTTTTGAAGTAATGAGAGCGAAAGAGACTAAGAGAAAGCGATTGTATGACGAGGGAAGTTCTTTTGAAGTTACCGTGCATGGGAAGCATTGATGTATATGTGTGTGTGTGTGTGTGTGTTTGATGGGGTGTGGGAGACAGACAGTATGTTGTGTAAGTGAAGTGCTTCTGTTAGTGTGTGTGAAGAGACAGAGTAATGTGTGAAAGAAAGAGATAACTGGAATTTTTTACTCGGTGTATGTGTATATGTATGTATATTACTTCAAAAGTTCCCGCAAGCCCATATGTAAAAAAAAAAATATTTTTTTACGGAAATCGACGGAAAGGTCTACTAGAGACGAAAGATCGCCAAATTATGATTGCGACGATTCTGACAACAACAAACACCGATCACATCTCATTTGTTTATGATAGCGAAACGAAACATTCTATAATTTCCCGCGGTTTCGTATACGCTCTGCAATTAGTCTCAATAATAATTACTACCTTAATAAATCGTTACTACGACTAATTCTATTCTTCATCAATTAGTGGTCATTGATAACTGTCTATCATTTAGCTGGTATTGTCTTAGACGTCGTTAATTACCGGCTATTAGTTTTAATACCTATTAATTACTGATTAGTAATTACTGCACGTTAATTATATACAACACCGGACTATTTGTTCGATCTCCAGAAATCTGGAAACACTGTTATATCATGCAATTTATTGTACCCTATGTTGAATAAACAGAACTTGTTTTTGACTTAGGTTAATTTACATACAGTGTATTTAAAATACTTTTATTCTTTAAATGGATTGACAAAAATTAAGCATCTTCTTCTTTAGAATTGTATTAATTTGTACTTGTATCTGTTTAATTAAATCATGTTCTTTACTTCGTTTAATTTTCGTTCTGTAAATATTAAACTGTATACAAGGTAGACTATGACATAATTTAAGAACTAATAAATTTAATTTAAGAATTAATAAATATTAATAATTTAAGAATTAATAAATATCAAATTTAAGAATTAATAAATAATTTAAGAATTTATAAATATCAAACAGGCCCTGATTTAGAATTTAAGAATTAATATATATCATAATAATTTAAGAAATAATAAATCTTTATATATAAAAGTGAAGTTGTGTGTCTGTCTGTCTCCTATGATTTAGATTCCTAACTACTCCCGCATTTTGCGGTGCAGTTTAATCAAAACCGGGTATCTTATAGTCGTGATTCATATCGAGCCCTTCTGGGTATTAGCGCACGTCTACGATGAATCTACGATTAAAAAAAAAAATTACCATCATTTTATTCCATTTTAATGCATTTTTTCGCTATTATATAAGGGAAGTAACTCTCTAAAAATGTCTACGATGAGGCAACGATTTAAAAAAAAATTTACCATAATTTTTTTCCCATTTTTAATGCATTTTTTTGCTACTTTTTGGCTATAACTCTCTAAAAATGCTTATATAGTTATTTCCCTTACAAATCCGAGCAACGCCGGGCGATACTGCTAGTATCATAATAATTTAAGAATTAATAAATATCAAATAGACACTGGTTTAAAAGTGCATTAATTTGAATCAGATAAATACAATTTAGTTCTTTATTTTTCACAGTTTATTTTAGATTTTAAGTATTTATTTAAATTGTGTCCAGAAAACCGGAAAACCCAGAAATCCGTGTGAGTTCCGGTCCCAGATAATTGGTCTGGAACTGTAACAGAAATCCCTAATAATTCGTTATTTATTAATTATTATTATTATTTTAAAGTGTGTGGGAGTTTTCTAAAGGCAACAAGTGGGATCGCGATGTTAATGAATACTTCTTAATTAGGATGTAGTTTCGAATTTCGACGACTTCACTTCATAATCCGGCCTTAAAGGTTTTGCTTCGTTCGTCGTTGTCGACTCTTTGTAGCTGTTATAATTGTTTAGTCCCAGATGAACACCGAAGGAAGGGATCTATGTTCAGAGGAGTTTCAACCGTGACCATCCTGTCGTTTTTTTTTGTATAAAGCAGACTTTAGTGACTTTTGTTTTGAAGACAGTAAGTAGTTACTGTGTGAAGAAGGAAAGTTGGCTGTTGTTTCTAGCAAATTAAGTGGCCATCATTTTTGGCTCGTCACATATGTGATTGTTGAAGCTGTTGATATTTATTATTGTTCTTACTGTTAATAGAACGAATACAACAACCAACTTTTACCACCAAACTTACTATACGACCACCACCAATACTAACAATACTACTATAACTAACTACTGTTACTACCATCTTCATCACCACCACCGCCACTACTCTGAATACAACCACGATACGACCGCCAAAACTGCTTTTACGACCACCTGAGCCATCTCTATTAATACTACAACTTCCTAATCCCCACTAGGACTCACTACTACCATGTTTTCATCGTTGAATTTGTGGTCGGTTCTTGGCCGACGGCCATACCAAACTCTCCCGCCTGTCTACCGGGAGCTGGACGTACCTTCGATAAACAATAACCACCACGACAAAGAACTAATATCCATGGTGAAATTCATCGTGCCCACCTTGTCGTACGGGCTTCACAAGGGCCAGTGCGGCCGCATTGCTGTGGTTGGAGGCTGCCAGGAATACACTGGAGCACCCTACTTTGCGGCCATATCGGCGCTTAAGGTCGGCGCCGACCTCTCTCACGTCTTTTGCACGGCTGATTCTGCCCCGGTCATCAAGTCCTATAGTCCGGAGCTGATCGTGCACCCTCTTCTGGACAAGTCCTCTGCACTCGAGGAGATCGGTCTGTGGTTGCCGAAAATGCATTCGGTGGTCGTCGGGCCGGGTCTCGGCCGTCACGGTCCCTTGCTGAGTACCGTTAAGGACGTGCTGGCGAAAACCATATCTTTGAAGTTACCGCTGGTTATAGATGCCGATGGAGTTTACCTTCTTTCTCAAGACCCTGACGTGATTCGAAACTACACCCCTGCCATCCTCACGCCGAACGTGGTCGAATTCAGCGGTTTATACCAGAAGGTGATAGGACGAAAACCTGAAGTAGATCATCCGGTGAATAACGTGAAAACCCTCGCCGAGGAACTCGGAAATGTAACGATCGTGCTGAAAGGAGCTTACGATATAGTTTCGGACGGTAAAGAAGTGTTGATATGCAACACGGAGGGCAGCCCCAGGCGTTGTGGAGGACAGGGCGACTTGCTTTCTGGAAGTATGGGGACTTTCAATCACTGGAGTCACCTGAAAACTACCGGCGTTAACGAAACCACCTGTAACCATAACAAACTGCTTGCTATCTACGGACCGACCCTGTGTGCGGCTTACGCTGCTTGTGCGCTCACCCGTGAATGTAGTCAACAGGCGTTTAAGAAATGTAACAGGTCTATGACCACCTCGGATCTGATTGCAGAAGTTTGTAACGTTTTCCATAAACTCTATGAATAAGTGATTTGATAAATGAGCGAATGGATAAGTGAACGGAGAGGAACACGCATTAATATTTTGCAGAAGTTTGTAAAGTTTTCCATAAACTTTGTGAATGAATGACAGGATAGACGGATCTTTTCTATTTTGATGGACGGAATTTTCTAGTTAACTAAAAAATTTGAAACTTCGTATATCCGTCCATCAAAAAGAAAAGATCCGGATAGACGAATGAACTGGGGCGATCTTACGGTATAAGTACCGGTGTACTAACGGAAGTACCGGATACATTTCAAAAGAGTGTTTTTTTTATATATATATGGGGGGCTATAGGGTTTCTCTTAGGGTTAGGGTTAGAAGCGATCCTTCGGTGTAGGTACACACGTGACTTTGTTTACATTTCCGAAGATAACAGAAACCCTTTTCTCCCACCTCTAACCCAACTCTAACACAAACCCTAACCCCCTTGGCAGACACGTTAGCACGCCGGACGAAATGCTTAGCGGTATTTCGTCTGCCGTTACGTTCTGAGTTCAAATTCCTCCGAGATCGACTTTGCCTGTCATCCTTTCGGGGTCGATTAAATAAGTACCAGTTACGCACTGGGGTCGATGTAATCGACTTGATACCTATGTCTGTCCTTGTTAGTCCCCTCTATGTTTAGCCCCTTGTGGGTAGTAAAGAAATATGTATTTCGTCTGCCGTTACGTTCTGAGTTCAAATTCCGCCGAGGTCGACTTTGCCTTTCATCCTTTCGGGGTCGATAAATAAAGTACCAGTTTCGCACTGGGACCGATATAATCGACTCAATCCCTTTGTTTGTCCCCTCTGTGTTTAGCCCCTTGCGGGCAATAGAGAAATATATATATGTACACACGTGACTTTGTTTACATTTCTGAAGATAACAGAAACCCTTTTCTCCCACCCCTAACCCTAACAGAAACTCTAATCCCCTATATATAAAAAAATCCCACTTTTTTTAGATGTATCCAGTACTGGTACCGTAAGATCGCCAAATGTGAATGAAAGAAAGAATAAGTGAATGAATATGGCACGGAATGGCTGAACAGAGGATTGGATATGACTGCTGAAATTTCTCTTTTCCACACACTTTATGAATGAGAGAATGAGCGAATAAATATGTCACGGAATGAATGAAGAGAGGAACTGGTCAGTTCGGATATGATTGCTAAAGTCTGTTTTGCACAAACTCTATGAATGAAAGAATGAGCGAATGTACGTGTGGCGGAATGAACGAAGAAAGGAACTGGTCACTTCGGATATGATTGCTAAAGTTTGTTTTGCACAAACTCTATGAATGAAAGAATGAGCGAATGTACGTGTGGCGGAATGAACGAAGAAAGGAACTGGTCACTTCGGATATGATTGCTAAAGTTTGTTTTGTACAAACTCTATGAATGAAAGAATGAGCGAATGTACGTGTGGCGGATTGACTGATCGAATGAGAGAATGAACGAACGTGTGAGCATGAGAATAAAAACCTCTCAACAAGAACTGATGAACGAAAAAGCGAGTAATTGAATGATGTAAAAAAAAGTGAATAAATTAAAATATGAATTAACAAACAAATGCCATAGTAATTGAATGAGCGATGAGAATAAAGGAACAATCGAATGAAGGACTGAAGGAATAACATCTTTGTTTCTTTGTACTGTTTTCATGTTATAAAATTGACAATTTATCGTATTTGACAGCGTAAAAGATGTACCCCCAATGTCAGCAGCAGCACCTGTTCAGGTAAAAGTTTTGGTAATTTTTCAGAGTAACACCCGCACGATTTTCACTAAAAAAAAAAAAAAACTCGGATTTTTTGCGTGGAACCAAGTACCTATTTCTTTACTAGCCACAAGGGGCTAAACACAGAGAGGACAAACAAGGAAAGACATAGGTTTTAAGTCGATTATATCGACCCCCCAGTGCGTAACTGGTACTTATTTAATCGACCCCGAAAGGATGAAAGGCAAAGTCGACCTCGGCGGAATTTGAACTCAGAACGTAGCAGCAGACCAAGTACCTATTTCTTTACTACCCACAAGGGGCTAAACACAGAGAGGACAAACAAGGAAAGACATAGGTTTTAAGTCGATTATATCGACCCCCCCCCAGTGCGTAACTGGTACTTATTTAATCGACCCCGAAAGGATGAAAGGCAAAGTCGACCTCGGCGGAATTTGAACTCAGAACGTAGCGGCGGACGAAATACCTCTAGACATTTCGTCCGGACCCCCTAACATGCTGCAAATCCCTTATTTTCGTTCGGGAGGAGGGGGTGGCGAATGGGGAGACCCCCTACCAGGATTAATTGGAATTTTTTCCCCCCCGTTGAATGAATTCTTGTGACATCCTAATATGCTACAAAACCCCCTTTTGGGGGTTGGGGGTTTTGTAGCATAAAAACGGAGTACGGTGAGGTGGAACCCTCGGAAATTTCAACCCAATCCCATTTCAAAATTCCGATTTTCGGCAATTTTCCGGAATCTACGTATCCGAAAACTTAGGTTTTACTCTTTTACTTGTTTCAGTCATTTGACTGCGGCCATGCTGGAGCACCGCCTTTAGTCGAGCAACTCGACCCCGGGACTTATTCTTTTTGTAAGCCCAGTACTTATTCTATCGGTCTCTCTTTTGCCGAACCGCTAAGTAACGGGGACATAAACACACCAGCATCGGTTGTCAAGCAATGCTAGGGGGACAAACACAGACACACAAATAGAAAAAAATTTTAAAAAACAAACAAACAATAATTTGCGAGAAACTGGGGGGCGGGCAGACAGGAGGAAGTCTCTCCCATAAAAAAGTATCGTAAAACGAACTTTTATGGTGCCTGTTAGATAGATAAGCTACAATGTGTGACCTGCAATACGATATTTACCTTGCTATGACATTTAAGGTGATTGCTATACACACGACGATGCCGAACGAATAACGCGATATTTAGCCTGCTTTTTGAATGCGTGCTGACAACTTGATGGAAAGAATAGAGAAGAATCTAAGCGATAAGGAACCACCGCTGCTGTGTAAACATTATTAGGAAAGATGTCTCAGTGAAGTACTGAAGCAGAAAGTAATTTACTTTATATAAACACGACAACCACTGAGACAGGTGTCGAGAGAGAGGCATAGGTAAACAGATAGATAGATAGATATAGAGGGAGGGATAGATAGATATACAGGGAGAGATAGACAGATAGATATACAGGGAGAGACACAGATATATATAGAGGGAGAGATTGATAGATATACAGGGAGAGGTAGATAGATAAACAGGGAGAGACAGACAGATAGATAGATAGATATACAGGGAGAGATAGATAGATATATATAGAGGGAGAGATAGATAGATATACAGGGAGAGATAGATATAGAGGGGGAGATAGATAGATAAACAGGGAGAGACAGACAGATAGATAGATATACAGGGAGAGACAGATATAGAGGGAGAGATAGATAGATATATAGAGGGAGAGACAGACAGATAGATAGATAGATATAGAGGGAGAGATAGATAGATAGATATAGAGGGAGAGATAGATAGATATACAGGGAGAGATAGCTAGATATACAGAGATGGATAGATAGATAGATATGCAGGGATAGATAGATATACGGGAATAGACAGATAGATGGATATACAGGGAGAGACAGATAGATATAAAGGGATAGATAGATAGGAGGATGGATGGATGGGTAGATAGACAGATGAACAGAGAGAACTAAAAAAAATTAAAGAACTGCCGCCGTATAAACACGGCGACTATAAAAGATGACACTATACACACACACACACACATATATATATATATATATCCCTTCGATTTAGATTCCTAACTCCTCCCACATTTTGCGGTGCAGTTTAACCAAATTCGGGTATCTTATAGTCGTGATTCATATCGAGCTCGTCTGAGTATTAGCGCGCGTCTACGATGAGTCTACGATTTTAAAAATAATTTAACATCATTTTTTATTCCATTTTAATGCATAATTTTTCGTGTGTCGATGGCGGCGGAGTTGGCGTCCATGGTCACACCTGCACCTGTGTGGCTTCTCCCCCTTCTTCCCGCCCTCGTGAAGCTGTGGGGAAGGAATGTAAGGAATCAACGTCGTAATGCGTTGTCAAGGAGACCAGCGTTCTTTTAGAACAACGACTTCATGGCTTGAAGACACCAAAACAGAAATGGCTAAGAAAGCCCGAATTGGCATCTATAAGGGAAGTAACTCTCTAAAAATGCTTATATAGTTATTTCCCTTACAAACCGAGCAAACGCGGGGCGATACTACTAGTATATATATATATATATATATATATATATATATAAATATATATAACATGATAGCATATCTGTGAAAAGTGACTCGGAAAACAAGTAGAAAGAGGTATAGAAAGAAGAGGGAGAGAGAGAGAGAATTAAAAGAGAAAAACTAGAAACTTTCATTGTTATCACGACATTCACTGTGAAAGTTTCGTCAGAAAACTTCATAGGAATTAAGGAAGTTTCGCGATATAAAGAAGACGATGGCAGCGAAAGATTTCACAGAAAACTATAAAGAAAAAAAATAGGAAAAAAGAAAGAGCCACTGTGATAGAAATCTCTGCAAAAACTACAAGAGAAGATGAGAAATTTTCACAGTATAAACACGACAGTCGGTGCGAAAAGAAGAAAAGAAAAATATGTCAAGGGATTTCCTGCATGAACACGAGAGTGACAGCGAAAAATTTCTCAGAATAAAAAATGAAAGAAAACTAGAAGAATCCACTGTGAAGAATTCGTAAGAACTAAATAGTGAAAAATTGTCACTGTAGAAATATGACAGTCACTGTGAAAATTCCTCAGAAATTAAAAGACCATAGAGAATTTTTTGTATAAACATGACAGCCAGAGTAAAAATTTCTTTTAAAAGAATAATAAAAACTTCCACTATGAAGGAAGGAAGCCTTTGCAAAAACTAAAAGAGAATTTTCAGAAAGAACCGTCGTAGAATAAAACTCGATGAACATGAGAGGCACTGGTAACAAAAATAAAATTAAAGTTCTATGAAGAAATACACGAAGATTAAGGGACATGAGGGCCACTGCGAAAGAAGCCTCTGCCATGACACTGCATCCTTTAAGGCCCTCATGCTTTCCAAAATCCGCCGTAACTACACCTGATTATACATACACTTTAGATGAGCTGTAGTGCACCTGAGCACTGTACACAATGTTTTTATTAATTATTATTATTATTATTATTATTATTATTATTATTATTATTATTTTTAAAACAAAACAAGAAACTGCGATTAGGGCCGCCCTCCAGACAAAGCCTTTCTTGGGGGTCATTACGAATTATGGCATACATAGATATATTTCTTTATTGCCCACAAGGGGCTAAACATAGAGGGGACAGACAAACGGATTAAGTTGATTACATTCGACCCCATTGCGTAACTGGTACTTAATTTATCGACCCCGAAAGGATGAAAGGCAAAGTCGACCTCGGCGGAATTTGAACTCAGAACGTAGCGGCAGACGAAATACCTATTTCTTTACTCCCCACAAGGGGCTAAACATAGAGGGGACAGACAAACGGATTAAGTTGATTACATTCGACCCCAGTGCGTAACTGGTACTTAATTTATCGACACCGAAAGGATGAAAGGCAAAGTCGACCTCGGTGGAATTTGAACTCAGAAGGTAGCGGCAGACGAAATACCTATTTCTTTACTACCCACAAGGGGCTAAACATAGAGGGGACAGACAAACGGATTAAGTTGATTACATCGACCCCCAGTGCGTAACTGGTACTTAATTTATCGACCCCGAAAGGATGAAAGGCAAAGTCGACCTCGGCGGAATTTGAACTCACAACGTAACGGCAGACGAAATACGGCTACGCATTTCGTCCGGTGTGCTAACGTTTCTGCCATCTCGCCGCCATACATAGATATGCATTATGGCCCTAAACCCGTCAGTCCCCCGGTCAGCAACCTAATGGGATCTTGCAATCAGACGGCACTGTGTAAAAGCGATATATACTGCAAACTAAGACAATCAGAATGGAAGATATCCCAGGAAAAAATGAAGAGAGGGTATTTTTAAAATTCTTCCAACTACTTCAAGTAATTCAAATATGCACCAGATTTTCTTTAAAACTTTCCACACACTTTTACTTGTTTCAGTCATTTGACTGCGGCCATGCTGGAGCACTGCCTTTTAGTCGAGCAACTCGACCCCGAGACTTATACTTTTGTAAGCCCAGTACTTATTCTATCGGTCTCTTTTGCCGAACCACTAAGTGACGGGGACGTAAACACACCAGCATCGGTTGTCAAGCAATGCTAGGGGGACAACACAGATACACAAACACACACACATACATACATATATATACATATATACGACAGGCTTCTTTCAGTTTCCATCTACCAAATCCACTCACAAGGCATTGGTCGGCCCGGGGCTATAGCAGAAGACACTTGCCCAAGGTGCCACGCAGTGGGACTGAACCCGGAACCATATGGCTGGTAAGCAAGCTACTTACCACACAGCCACTCCCGCGCCTATAACGAAAATCACTTTTTTTTTTCTTTTTACTAGAAATTAATAGAGAGAAGCAACAAGTATTTAAAATTGTTTAATATTACGCAGCTTGAAAATAAATGCTTGTAGGTTTGGTTTTTGTTTTTTTTACTAAATTTCTAGAAGAAAAATTATTGCAATTTTCATCATCAGTATGCAAAAGCTGCAACGGTGTTGAAAACGTGAAATATTTGAAGTGGTTGAATGAATTTTAAAACGATCTTAATCAGAAAGTATTCGACTGCCGCTGTATAATATTTATTCCCATATATTATATATATATATATATATATCACCGTGACCGACCAGGCCATCAGATGTTGTTACACATCGCTGGTCACAATGCGCTTCGCATTGTTTTAGCCTTCAAATGACGCCACCCCGCTGGCGAAGCGAGCAGGCCAACAGAAGAAAGAGTGAGAGAAAGTTGCGGCGAAGGAGTACAGCAGGGATTGCCACCACCCCCTGCCGGAGCCTCGTGGAGCTTTAGGTGTTTTCGCTCAATAAACACTCACAACGCCCGGTCTGGGAATCGAAACCGCGAGTCCCCTGCCCTAACCACTGGGCCATAGCTATATATATATATATATATAAGAATGAATGTTTTTATATATAATGAACGTGAATACAGGAAGGGACGAACACGGAACACAGACAAATCATTCGAAGCCTTCAATCTTCAGTCAGACACCGAATCATCATAGCAAATTTCGGCTATAATATATAGCTTTTATATATATATAGCTATATATATTTATATATATATATATATATAGATATATATATATATATATATATATTATCCATATAGCTTGTTATATGTATATAGCTTATATATATATATATTTATATATATATATATATATATATATATATATATATATATATATATATTATAGCATATATATATATATAGCTATATATATATATATCTAATATAGATATATAGCTATAATATATATAGATATAGCATATATATATATATATATATATATAGCTGTTTGATATATATATAGATATATATATATATATATAGCGTGTTTATATATATATAGCTATATATATATAGATATATATATATATATATATAGCTGTTTATATATATATATATATATAGCTATATATATATATATAGCTATATATAATATATATAGCGATATATATATATATATATATATATAGCTATATATATAGAATATATATAATATATAGCTATATATATATATAATATAGCTATATTAATATATAGCTATATATATATATATAGCTATATATATATATATAGCTATATATATATATATTATAGCTATATATATATATATAGCTATATATTATATATAATTAAGCTATATATATATAAATAGCTATATAATATATATATAGATATTATATATATATATAGATATATATATATATATATAAGCTATATATATATATAGATTATATATATATATATATATATATATATATATATAGCTATATAATATATATATATATTATATATAATATATATATAGCTGTATTATGGATATAAAAATACATGTAGCAGTACGAAACCAATTCGCCCCTAAACGAAATGAAAAACAAATAAGGGGGCGGAACACAGAAGAAGTCCCCGCCCGGCAAAAGAGAAGTCAAGGAACTGCACGCTAGTCTCTATGATGCCTGAAACAAACAATAGAACACATCTCATTCTCTAAGTTAGGATCAACGAAGATAAGAATGAACGTGGACGACTAAGATAGAGAATGTTAAATCCAGACTAGACTGCAACGGACCTCCTACTAACATCAATAAAACGGCTGCTATATATAGACATGGCAGCACCTTGCTAACAGAGCCACTGATTTGGCTCATTTGCATAATTAGTTATTTTCTGTAGTCGTTCTGTTTTAGCTTCAGGCGGTGAGTTGGCAGAGGTGTTAGAGCGTCGGCAAAAATACTTGGTAGGTGGTTTTTTTCTTCTTTACGTTCTGGGTTCGAATCTCAGGCTTTCGGGGTTTACATAATTAGTTTTTTTCTGTAATTGTTCTAGTTTGAGGTGGTGAGTTGGCAGAGGTGTTAGAGCGTCGGCAAAAATACTTGGTAGATTATTTTCCCCCTTACGTTCTGGGTTCGAATCTCAGGCTTTCGGGGTTTTCACAATTAGTTTTTTTCTGTAGTTTCGTTGTAGTTTGAGGTGGTGCGTTGGCAGAGGTGTTAGAGCGTCGGCAAATATACTTGGCAGGTTTTTTTTTCCCCTTACGTTCTGGGTTCGAATCTCAGGCTTTCGGGGTTTACATAATTAGTTATTTTCTGTAGTCGTTCCGTTTTACCTTGAGGTGGTGCGTTGGCAGAGATGTTAGAGCGTCGACAAAAATACTTTGTAGGTTTTTTTTTCTTTATGTTCTGGGTTCGAATCTCAGGCTTTCGGGGTTTATATAATTAGTTTTTTTCTGTAGTTTTGTTTACCATGAGGTGGTGCGTTGGCAGAGGTGTTAAAGCGTCGGCGAAAATACGAGGCAGGTTTTTTTTCCCCCTTACGTTCTGGGTTCGAATCTCAGGCTTTCGGGGTTTACATAATTAGTTTTTTTTCTGTAATTGTTCTGTTTTAACTTCAGGTGGTGCGTTGGCAGAGGTGTTAGAGCGTCGGCAAAAATACTTGGCAGGTCTTATTTTCTTCTTTACGTTCTGGGTTCGAATCTCAGGCTTTCGGGCTTTACATAATTAGTTTTTTTTTCTGTAGTTTTGTTTTAGTTTGAGGTGGTGCGTTGGCAGAGGTGTTAGAGCGTCGGCAAATATAATTGGCAGGTTTTTTTTTTTCTTTACGTTCTGGGTTCGAATCTCAGGCTTTCGGGGTTTACATTAGTTATTTTCTGTAGATCATGTTTTAGCTCGAGGCAGCAAGTTGACAGAAGTAATAGAACGTTGGTGAAAAAAAGAAAGAAAAAATGGGCACTACTTGAGAACAGTGGTCCCGGTGCGCGCACTCGCGTACTCGCGCAACCGCGCTAGCTAGTCATGACTAGTCGATTCTTACTTTGTGTGTTGTGTACTTTGTGTAAAAAAATTATTTAATTTTGTGTTTTATTTACTTTGCTAGGTAGTCGTTGTGGGATCGACTAGTCACGACTAGCTAGCGCGGATGCGTTAGTACGCGAGTGCGCGCACCGGGACCACTGTTCTTAAGTAGTACCAAAAAAAATGCTTACTGTTATTTCTTCCTGCCCTCAGGGTTCAAATCTCATTATTCTTTTGAGATTCGTGCATAATTATTTTGTGTCGATGTTATTTTCTATCTCGTAATAGTGTTAGAGCGTCGGGGAAAGAAAATACGAAGCGGTATTTCTTATCGACTTAATACCTGTCTGTCCTTGTTTGTCCCCTCTGTGTTTAGCCCCTTGTGGGTAATAAAGAAACAGGTATTTCTTAATGTTTAAGGCGGCGAGCTGGCCGACTTAGCCTTTCATCCTTTCGGGGTTCGATATAATCGACTTAATCCGTTTGTCTGTCCTTGTTTGTCCCCTCTGTGTTTAGCTCCTTGTGGGTAGTAAAGAAATAGGTATTTCGTCTGCCGCTACGTTCTGAGTTCAAATTCCGCCGAGGTCAACTTTGCCTTTCATCCTTTCGGGTTGATAAAGTACCTGTTACGCATATAATCGTAGCGGCAGACGAAATACCTATTTCTTTACTACCCACAAGGGGCTAAACACAGAGGGGACAAACAAGGACAGACAAACGGATTAAGTCAATTATATCGACCCCAGTGCGTAACTGGTACTTAATTTATCGACCCCGAAAGGATGAAAGGCAAAGTCGACCTCGGCGGAATTTGAACTTAGAACGTAACGGCAGACGAAATACATATTTCTTTACTACCCACAAGGGACTAAACACAGAGAGGACAAACAAGGACAGACAAATAGATTAAGTCGATTATATCGACCCCGAAAAGATGAAAGGCAAAGTCGGCATCGACGGAATTTGAACTCAGAACGTAACGGCAAACGAAATACCTATTTCTTTACTACCCACAAGGGGCTAAACATAGAGGGGACAAGCAAGGACAGACAAACGGATTAAGTCGATTATATCGACCCCAGTGCGCAACTGGTACTTATTTAATCGACCCCGAAAGGATGAAAGGCTAAGTCGACCTGGGCGGAATTTGAACTCGGAACGTAGCGCCAGACGAAATACCTTTAAGCATTTCGCCCGACGTGCTAACGATTCTGCCAGCTCGCAGCCTTATGTTTAAGTAAATACTATTGTTACGGAATCAGACGAGACAGAAGAGATCGTCTGGATTAAAAATTAGTGCATATTAGTGAGTGTGATAAAATTAGTTTGAGGGAGGCCAAATTTGTATTAAGGACCTGAGATAATTCAGACAATATTTTTATTAAAAAAAAGAAAGAAAATCCGTAATTTATATCTCATGAGATGCAGCTCTTATGAAAAGATGACCAGAGACCAAACAAGCATGGAGGCTCTAGAAGAATTTTCGTGTGAGTATATAACGATAATTTTGATGAAATTGGAGAAAAATGAAGGGTTGGAGTTTTCTTTAAATCTTTTTCGATCATTATGCCACATTTACCCGCCGCCCAATATATCTCTCTCTCTATTTTTTCCTGAAAAATTTGCCGGCAAAATGATATTGTATATGTTCAATAAGGGTCGGGACCTCCTGACGAGCTTGGAGGCTCAAGACAGATTCATTTTACAAATCGTTGATAATTTTAATAATAACTAGCAGTATTGCTCGGGTTTGTTTCGCCCCTTTAGAGTTGGAATTTTTGAAAAGTATAAATTTTGCATTATGTAGCTTGTTATTCTCTTTAAGTGAACATTTTTCTGGTTGAAATACACCGAAAAATGGCGACACAGCAGTCAAAAAATCGTAAAAAATAGGGATTTTCATAGAAAAGAAAGCACTTTTTGATGTAAATAATTTTTGGTGTTAACATGGTCCTATTTGAATTTTATCTATTACGGAATGAAGAGCAAGCCTTCTTCTATCATACCCTCGATTTTGGTCAACTGGTGCCGCAGGGTCTCAGAGGAGATAGAGTTAGTTGAAGGCTACCAAACCTGCCATACGCAGACAACTTCAGCTTTATATATATACTAAGTAATTAGGGTTTAGCAACGATTTGCCTCACCACACAGAACGTAAGGCAAATCGTTGCTAAACCCTTAATTACTTAGTATTACTTAAACCTTCCTTGAATGGGGCTTTTACATGCCGAACTCTACTTGGTGAAATTAATGATTATTTCTAAATTAATTAGTTTCACCCTTTATTATTGATATATATATATATATATATATATATATATCTGTAAGATAATATGTGAAAATTATTCGGTAGCCAAGATAAAACTCTGAGTTTCGGATACCGAGGTGAAGATCCACACACACCATCTCTTCGGTTATCTGGCCATCTTTCATCTTGGCTATTGAATAATTGTCACATATTATTTTACAGATAAATGTCCTCTATTTACATAATATTGAGGTCTCTTTCTTTCTTTTGTTATCTTACCGTTTTTACCAATATATATATACCGGAGTAAACACATAAATGTGAAACAAGGTAGAAAAAAGAGTACTCAAATACCAGTGGTAGAGTAATATGCTTTATTTAAAGCAACAGAAAATTCAACAAAACCTGTTACTCTGGTTTCCCGTTGCCGTTCATCGGCTGTACCCTAAAATACCACATATTCTATGCACTTTAGAAATGATTCCTGATGGACAAGGGACTTTCAAAGTCTTCATATTCTTAACTGCTGCCAAGAAGAATGGTTGGACCCTCACTTATGTTCACATTCGGACAGCTCTCTCACATTTAGTAGCCTTCCATATTTGCAAACCGTCTATGTTGTGGGGTACATTCTTCGCCTGGGAAGGTTTTGGCATTTATAAGCAGCCATCTTTCCCTTTTTCTGGTGAAGATGTAGTCAATTTGGCTAGTGTGTCTGCCAGAACGGTAGGTGACTAGGTGACTGGCAGGTTTCTTGAAGTTAGTATTGCAAACCATAAGATCGTTTGCATCGCAGAACTCCAGCAGCCTGGTTCCCTCCTCGTTGCGGGAACCAAAACCATAGCCTCCATGTACGCCATGGAATCCCCCTGTATGTTGTCCAACATGTCGATTAAGGTCACCAGCCACAAAGAGAAGGTCCCTATCATTCGTCAACGAGGTAGTCTGCAAGAGGGTGTCATAGAATCGGTCTTTCTGTCCATCGGGTAGCCTCGGCTGAGGGGCATAGGCCAAGATAATGGTTGCTAACCCATAGTGAAGCACTAATCTAATCTTAAGTATTCTGTCGCATACTCTGACTACCTCGATTACCTTATCCACCCATTTCTCAGCAAGAAGTATACTCACTCCCCTGACCCCGTCAGTGTTTCCTGCCCAGGAAATCTTGTACCTGTGTTCTTTGCCTGTGAGGAACCTAGCGGAACCTCCTCTCCACCTTACTTCTTGGATGCAGCACATATCAACACATCTCTGTTCGAGCATCTCAACAATCTCACCAGACCTACCTGTCAGTGTGCCGACGTTGAGAGTGGGTGTGGGAGGTATGAGCCCTTGAGACCCTGGGAGTGAGAGCAGTAGCTTCATGTACCTGAAAAGAAAACTTGCATTTGGCAGAATTCATAAGCAAACAATAACCTTCTGCTCAACCTGCATACACTACACCATCATATTTTTGCACTTTATGATCACTACCTTACATAGGAGATAACTCTAAATAGGGGTAGAGATAGCGTAAAGCCTTTAGAAGTGTTCATGGGAGACAACCAAAGGATGACAAAGGATAGGAACTTCCGGTACAGGTGGAGGGCAGGCGCACCGCGAACTAGGAAGTTTAGACGAGAGCATCTTCTGTGTGATAAACTTTAATGGATGAATGAGTGAATGAATATGTTGCAGTTAAGGAAATACGTCAACTAAGGTTATCTTAAGGGAACAACAAGAAAAATGAAACCATTTAAAACTATATTTACATGATAGGCACAGGAGTGGCTGTGTGGTAAGTGGTAAGTAGCTTGCTAACCAACCACATATTTCCGGGTTCAGTCCCACTGCGTGGCACCTTGGGCAAGTGTCTTCTGCTATAGCCCCGGGCCGACCAATGCCCTGTGAGTGGATTTGGTAGACGGAAACTGGAAGAAGCCTGTTGTATATATGTATATATATATAATATATATATATATATATATATATATATATATAAATACATATATATAATATATATATAGGCGCAGGAGTGGCTGTGTGGTAAGTAGCATGCTAACCAACCACATAGTTCCGGGTTCAGTCCCACTGCGTGGCACCTTGCTATAGCCCCGGCCGACCAATGCCTTGTGAGTGGATTTGGTAGACAGAAACTGAAAGAAGCCCGTCGTATATATGTATGTGTGTGTGTATGCGTTTGTGTGTCTGTGTTTGTCCCCCTAACATTGCTTAACAACCGATGCTGGTGTGTTTACGTCCCCGTCACCTAGCGGTTCAGCAAAAAGAGACCGATAGAATAAGTACTGGGCTTACAAAAAGAATAAGTCCCGGGATCGATTTGCTCGACTAAAGGCGGTGCTCCAGCATGGCCGCAGCCAAATGACTGAAACAAGTAAAAGAAGAAAGAAGAAGAATGATGACACGGTACTGAAATAGATAGAATAATGGAAAAGAACTAACAAGGGGTTTATGATCCCCGCAGAAATAGAAGAGTAGATGAAACAAGGTTGAAAAGACAAACTTCTTATCTGAGCATCTTCTGGGATTCTGTGTGTGTGTCTATATGTATATGTGTACGAGGGTGTTTTTTTTCTTCTCAAAGTCTCAACTTTTGATATACTCTTTCTCTTTACTCTTTTTCTTGTTTCAGTCAATTGACTGCGGCCATGCTGGAGCACCGCCTTTAGTCGAGCAAATCGACCCCGGGACTTATTCTTTGTAAGCCCAGTACTTATTCTATCGGTCTCTTTTGCCGAACCGCTAAGTTACGGGGACGTAAACACACCAGCATCGGTTGTCAAGCAATGCTAGGGGGACAAACACACACACACATACATTGGTCGGCCCGGGGCTATAGCAGAAGACACTTGCCCAAGATGCCACGCAGTGGGACTGAACCCGGAACCATGTGGTTGTTTAGCAAGCTACTTACCACACAGCCACTCCTGCGCCTATCTGTATAAATTCTGATGCCATGCCAGAAATTAGTTTTGTGTTATTTTTATACAGAAATAGCAAATAATTCGTTCTGACAACTCTGTGACTTATAAGTACTTATATTATGGGGAAATTATGCTACGCTGATCCCAGTAATATAAATATATAGAAATTCGCAGAGTTGTCAGAATGAATTATTTGCTATTTCTATTTAAAAATAACACGAAACTAATTTGTGGCATGACATCAGAATTTATATAGATTTCAAAAGTTGAGACTTTGAGAAAAAGATAAACAGTCTTACATACATGCACACACACATATATACACACACGTGCTATGTATATATATATATATATATATATATATATATATATATATATATATATACTCTTTACTCTTTTACTTGTTTCAGTCATTTGACTGCGGCCATGCTGGAACACTGCCTTTAGTCGAGCAAATTGACCCCAGAACTTATTCGTTGTAAGCCCAGTACTTATTCTATCGGTCTCTTTTGCCGAACCGCTAAGTGACGGGGACGTAAACACACCAGCATCAGTTGTCGAGCGATGTTGGGAGGACAAACACAGACACACAAACACACACACGTATATATATATATATATATATATATATATATATATATATATATATATACATATATACGACGGGCTTCTTTCAGTTTCTGTCTACCAAATCCACTCACAAGGCATTGGTCGGCCCGAGGCTATAGTAGAAGACACTTGCCCAAAATGCCATGCAGTGGGACTGAACCCGGAACCATGTGGTTGGTAAGCAAGCTACTTACCACACAGCCACTCCTATATATATATATATATATATATATATATATATAGGGAGAGTTTACGAAAAAAACAAAAAACGAAGACAGGTGGTGTACAAAGCAAACAGATGTATTAGTATAATGCTCAGGAATAGAAAGAAGTCTTTTACGTTTCGAGCCTACGCTCTTCTACAGAAAGGGACACAGAAAAAATATGTGTGTAGTGGCTAACGATCTATCATGGCGTTATATACATATATATATTAACTTATTTATTTATTAAAATGATAATTATAAAAACATACATACATATAGTGTATTATGCTCTATGTATGCATGTTATTATAATTATCATTTTAATAAATAAATAAGTTAATATTTTAATGTCCTGAAGTTGATGAACCAACTATTGTTCTCCTCCATTTTCTTATTTGTAATATAAATTAATGGTAAAATATTTCTTTACCTTCACCCATTTAATACACAAGGTAAGTTAATTGCAATGCAACAGTATATTGGATAGATATTATCCCTGAGTGAGTTGGACTAACAACCCCTAACTTACTCGGAGTTATATATATATTTAAAATGAGATAGGGGTTGTAAATTCAACCCTCCATGGGATAACATATATCCAATATACTGCTAGAGAAGTACCCAACATAGCTAATACATAAATGTTAAAAATTGCGATGCAGTTAATTCATCTACTGTATTATGTGGGCAAAGGTAAAATTATTTTTACCGTAAATTAATAATACAAAATGAGAAAATGGAGAAATATATCTAAATCAATCATCAACCATCAGATAATACCCAATCAATACATTATTAAACCATTACACAATAGCAATATATATATATATATACACTTTGAATTGGTTTCAGGAATTACAACCGTGTTTCGTGGTCTGCTACCACAACACCTCCTTTATAGGATCCAGTTAGCTCAAGACATCATCAGGAGGAACCACGTCCGGTTTTGGCCCCTAATCCTCAACTGTTTTGACGTGGCGGGGCCCTTCCTTTCGGAGGTGTCTTCAGCTCTGGTGTTGGGTGGTTCAGTCCCACTGCTTAGCACCCTAGGCAAGCATCTTCTACTTTATCCCCAGATTGGTGAACTTGGTAAATGGAAACTAAAAGAATCCTCTCATATATATACTGAGGAATTTCAACCGTGTTTCGTGGTCTGCTACCACAACAGCTCCTTTATAGGATCCAGTTAGCTCAAGACATCATCAGGAGGAACCATGTCCGGTTTTGGCCCTTACTCCTCTACCGTTTTGACGTGGCGGCCCCCCCCCCCCCTTTCGGAGGTGTCTTCAGCTCTGGTGTTGGGTGCATGTCTTCTTTCTACTGTTCCCTGGCCTCTTCGATGTGTCGTCAGCGAGTATCAGCCAGTGACTGATTGACTTGTCAAATTTTTCCCTTTAAATACCTGCCGCTAGGCTCCAACAGGCAGACCTAGCATGTTGTCACGTGACACTGTCTCACCTTAACTGACTGGTGAAGGCGCGTAGTTTTAGCTCGCGCATTCTCTAAACGACCGTCACCTGTCAGTCAGCGAAGCTGCTTCAGTGTCAGCTTGTCTCACCTAGTGATGTTATTTCCCTCGGGCGTGGTATGACTTTCAAGCCCTTTTTGGTCTTCCCGCTTCAGCCATATATAGAAGCTGGCCTTTTCGACCGCAAGTTTTGCAGATCTCTAACAAGAGCCTAACTTCTCTAGGTTTCTGAAATGCCAAAATAGAGAGATCCAGCAAGTCCAAGATAGTTATTGGAAGATTGGCTGCTATTGGTCAAGGAGGGTCACGTGGAACTGAAGTGAATAATGTCAATTTATTAGTGACACCAGTTCAATCAAAAAGGGAAGTTTCTTTGACCGTGTTGCCAGACCTCAAACTAGTGGTGTCAGTGTGTCTGGATAGAAAAGTCCAACGTAAAAAGCACCATCCGAACGTGGCCGATGCCAGCGCCGCCCTGACTGGCTTCTGTGTCGGTGGCACGTAAAAAGCACCAACCGATCGTGGCCGCTGCCAGCCTCCCCTGGCACGTAAAAAGTACCCTCTTCATTCATGGAGTGGTTGGCGTTAGGAAGGGCATCCAGCTGTAGAAACACTGCCAGATCAGATTGGAGTCTGGTGTCGCTGGCACGTAAAAGCACCCACTACACTCTCGGAGTGGTTGGCGTTAGGAGGGGCATCCAGCTGTAGAAACACTGCCAGATCAGATTGGAGTCTGGTGTCGCTGGCACGTAAAAGCACCCACTACACTCTCGGAGTGGTTGGCGTTAGGAGGGGCATTCAGCTGTAGAAACACTGCCAGATCAGACTGGAGCCTGGTGCAGCCTCCTGGCTTCCCAGACCCCGGTCGAACCGTCCGACCCGATCAAGCACGGAAAACAGACGTTAAACGATGATGATGATGATATATGTAACATATATAAATTGACCTTGGTGGAATTTGAACTCAGAACATAGCGACGGGCAAAATATCACTTAACATTTCGTCCAACACACTAACAATTCTACCAGCTGCCACTTTAATAATAATAATAATCCTTTTTATTATAGGCACAAAGCCTGAAATTTGGGGAAGGGGGCTGGTCAATTACATAGATCCCATGATTCAAACGGTACTTAATTTAGCGACCCCTAAAGAAAGAAAGGTAAAGTCGACCTTGGTGGAATTTGAACTCAGAATGTAGCGACAGGCAAAATACCACTTAGCATTTTGTCCAGCACACTAATGATTCTGCCAGTAGCTGCCTTAATAATAATAATAATAATAATAATAATAATAATAATACTACCGGCAGATGACAACGTGTCTCTAAAAGAAATGGAGAAACTCTCAAAATACAAAGACCTGGAAATAGAGGTAACTAGAATGTGGAATCTAAAAACAGAAACAATTCCTATCATAGTAGGTGCATTAGGCATGATAAAAAATATTCAGACAAATACATAACAAAAACACCGGGACTTACAAACACATATAACATACAGAAAATTGCACTACTAGGCACTGCACACATCCTACGCAGAACACTTTCCATACAATAACCATCAGAGCATCACAACAAATCACAGCACATACCCAAGGCACACAGAGCTGCGCTTGGTAGTGAAGTGAAAGCACGCTATAAAAATAAAACTACTGAATAATAATAATAATAATAATAATAATCATTAAAGACTTAAAGAACTAAAGAATTTTGTTAAAATCCTCTCCATTTGGGGTTTTGGGAAAATAATGCTACTTCATTTTTTATTTTATTTTGCAATCAGAAATTTTAAAATTTTCTAATTTTTTTTTATAAATTCATCATTATTTTTTTGTTGTTGTTGTCTGAAGAACATGGATAATTGTCTTCAGGGATCAACTTACATTTCAATTTCTACTTCATTTCTGAAATAACAAATTATTCTCGAGAAATTTGCCAAAATATGTAAATCAGCAAATAAATAAATAAATAATAAATTATAATACTAATAATAAATTGAGTCGGATTATTAGGGATCAATTTCCAATTTCACTTTTGAATTTGCAAGAAATTTTTCAAAGGAATACCAAAAACGAATTCAAAGATGTCTGACATTAAAATAGCATTTAAACAAAATAAATAAATAAAACGAATAAAAAACACTCGAAAAATTTAATTCAAACACCATTCCACCTCAATTTTTGTGAAAAAAAGCCAAAAAAAAAAAAAAACGATTTTTCTATTTTTTATTGTATTTCTGTGTGGTTAACAAGCTTGTTTTAGAATAACATGGTCACAGGTTCAGTTCCACTGCTCGGCATGTTGGCCAAGCGTCTTCTTCTGTAGCGTCAGGCTGACTGAAGCCTTCTGAAGGGGTTTGGTAAACAGACAGAAACTGCCAGGAAGCCTGTTGTTTGTATACTCTCTACTCTTTTACTCTTTTACTTGTTTCAGTCAGTTGACTGCGGCCATGCTGGAGCACCGCCTTTAGTCGAGCAACTCGACCCCGGGACTTATTCTTTGTAAGCCCAGTACTTATTTTATCGGTCTCTTTTGCCGAACCGCTAAGTGACGGGGACATAAACACACCAGCATCGGTTCTCAAGCAATGCTAGGAGGACAAACACAGACACATAAACACACACACACACACATATATATATACATATATACGACCGGCTTCTTTCAGTTTCCGTCTACCAAATCCACTCACAAGGTTTGGTCGGCCCAAGGCTATAGTAGAAGACACTTGCCCAAGGTGCCACGCAGTGGGACTGAACCCGGAACCATGTAGTTGGTTAGCAAGCTACTTACCACACAGCCACTCCTGCGCCTATGTGTGTATTTCTGCATCTATGTATCTGTGTTTGTCCCCTACCATTGCTTGACAAACGGTGCTGGTTTGTTTACATCTCCGTAACTTAACGGTTTGACAAAAGTGACCGATAGAATAAGTGCCAAATTAAAAAAAAAAAAAAAATAAAATACAGGTGTCAATTTTTTCAATGGGAATATAAACAAACCAACATCGTAGTATGTCGGTACCCACATACTACAAGTTAGTACAACATACTAAGAGGAACTCAGTGTATGTAGTGAGATCCCTTTTTACACCAAACACCTGAGGTGATACAAACTACTGATTAATGCACAACATTTTACCTGTAGGGGACAGCTGCAGCATGAATGAAAACAATTGTCATGAATAAAGATTCGTACCAAATCCATTTTCCATTTCCCCCATCTGTTATAAGCTAAGTGGAGGCATATGGCCTAGTGGTTAGAGCAGTGGGCTTGCAATCGAGGAATTGCGGGTTTGAATTTCAGACCAGGCGATGTGTGTGTTTATGAGCAAAACACCTATTTGTTTACTACCCACAAGGGGCTAAACACAGAGGGGACGAACAAGGACAGACAAACGGATTAAGTCAATTATATCGACCCCCCAGTGTGTAAGTGGTACTTAATTTATTGACCCCGAAAGGATGAAAGCAAAGTCGACCTCGGCGGAATTTGAACTCAGAACGTAGCGGCAGACGAAATACCCATTTCTTTACTACCCACAAGGGGCTAAACACAGAGGGGACGAACAAGGACAGACAAAGGGATTAAGTCGATTATATCGACCCCCAGTGCGTAACTGGTACTTAATTTATCGACCCCGAAAGGATGAAAGCAAAGTCGACCTCGGCGGAATTTGAACTCAGAATGTAACGGCAGACGAAATACGGCTATGCATTTCGCCCGGCATGCTAATGTTTCTGCCAACTCGCCGCTTTCCACACGGCTCTGGCAGAAGGTAATGGCAAACTTCCGCTGACTCTTTCGCCACAACTTTCTCTCGCTCTTTCCTCCTGCATCTTGCAGCTCACCTGCGATGGACTGCATTTTGTGGCATTATTTCAAGCCAGCCAGCTTTTTTTGGCTCAAATTGCATGTGCATTTTTCTCACGTACGCGTAGTATCGATAACAACAGCTGACGTACTTGCACATACAAATGTACGTTCCCATGGCTTTATCGATCGCATTTTCACCTGGAATCGAATTTTGTAATGTTTTCAAGACTTATACATGCCCTGATACTGTCGGTATCTACATATCAAATTTGAACGCAATTGGATGGAGGATGCCCGAGATCCTACAAGACACACAGACAGAACGGATTTTATATAATAGATATATAATGATGTTGATGATTACGACAATGATGATGAATAGGAGACCAAGCTAAAATTTATTGGGGAACAGACCAGCAATATGCAAATCTGGGCAAGCTTGACTTAACTTTTATGATGATGACAACGATGATGACAGGGATGAAGATAATAATGGTGATGATGATGTTGATGATAAGGCTGAAAACTGATGATTCTGATGATGATGATAACATTCTTTGAGAGAGGGCATGTCATTGAGGAGGTCGCAAATAGCAATTAAAGAACTTAGATAAACAAGCGATTGATATACTGCAGTTAATTTGTTCAACTAAAAGGCTTCAAGGTGGTGCCCCAGCATGGCCACAGTCCAATGACTGAAACAAGTAAAAGATAAAAGATATACTGCGATTGATTTCTTCAACTAAAAGACTTCAAGGTGGTGCCCCAGCATGGCCACAGTCCAATGAGTGAAACAAGTAAAAGATGAAAAATTAAGAAATACTACTTTGCTTGCTTCAATCACTGTACAGCAGCCATGATGGAAGAACCCCTTGTTGGCTAATTACTGCCTTTCACCAGCTATTTCTTTAAATTCTATGCCCAAAATATTTCTATGGAATTAAACAGAGATATGTGTGTGTAGAATGTCCATGTAGTTTAGTTTTTTGTTTTTGGGGTTTTTGTTTTTGTTTTTTTTAGGACTGATTGCTTTTTGAGAAAAACTCTATTTCAGTTGAATAATAATATCATGTGGTATTTTTGTGTGTCTTTTGTTTTCTGTTTCTCAGAAGCCATAATTGAGGAAATCCGTTTGGCATTTCCTATTTCCTCAATGCAAATGTCAGCAATTTCTCTTGTCAAGAGTCAATTGATAAAAATTTCATGTATCTATGTATGTATGGATATTCATTCAGTTTTATTTTTAGATCTCCAGCCAATAGAGTAAGAGCCGGTTTCTAACCTAGATCCAAGGCTCCTTCATTGGAATTTCAAGACAAAATCAAAAGCAAACTCGATGAACATTAACCCTTTCGTTACCAACCCGGCCAAAACCGGCTCTGGCTCTGTAGTACAAATGTCTTGTTTTCATAAGTTTTGAATTAAAATCTTCCACCAAACCTTAGTCGCAATTTATGTTCCTAACATAAGGATAACTAAAGGATAACTAAATTATTTTACTAAATTCTTTGTTTTATTTAAAATTAATTGAAAGAAACACAGAGCATCTCAACAGAAATATGGTAACAAAAGGGTTAAATTCACCATGATATTTTTAACCCTTTCGATACCAACCCTGCTGAAACTGGCTCCGGCTCTGTAGTACAAATGTCTTGTTTTCATAAGTTTTGAATTAAAATCTTCCACCAAACCTTAGTCGCAATTTATGTTCCTAACACTAGCTTAATGATAACTAAGTTATTTTACTAAATTCTTTGTTATATTTAAAATCAATTGAAAGAAACACAGAGCATCTCAAAATAAATACGGTAACAAAAGGATTAATGGAATTTGTAGTTTTGTGGTACCAGTGCCGGTGGCACATACGAAAACCATCCGAATGTGGCCGTAGCCAGTACCGCTTTGACTGGCCTCCATGCCGGTGGCACGTAAAAAACACCATCCGAGCGTGGCCGTTCGCCAGCCTCGTCTGGCACCTGTGTTGGTGGCACATAAAATCACCCACTACACTCTCGGAGTGGTTGGCGTTAGGAAGGGCATCCAGCCGTAGAAACACTGCCAGATCTGACTGGCCTGGTGCAGCCTTTGGGCTTCCCAGACCCCAGTTGAACCATCGAACCCATGCTAGCATGGAAAGCGGACGTTAAACGATGATGATGATGATGAACAACAGGGTATTTTTGTATGTATGTATGTGTGCAGATCTGTATGTTTTGCTTTATGCATATCTTCTCATGCATATAGTTGCACATCTAGACATGCTCATATATATTTAAATGATAAACTTCTGGAAAGTTTTACAGATTTTTACAGTTCCAGTGATGGATTGGATCTGTAGTCTTTGTAATTGAAACCTGCTATAAAGGTGACCAGGACCTTTGGAAATATGCTGTGCTTGAGAAGACTCGGCAAGCCCAAGTGAGAATATAACCTCGCGGCTTATGCCAGGGCTGTAACAATCCCACTTATGCGTACCTTTCCTTCATTGGACACTAAACTCTGCTCTCAATGACCTGTCGAGGCAAGTGAAATTGAAATTGAAATCAAATTCAATGACTGGCATCCGTTGCTAGTGGAGCGCTAAGAGTACCATATGAGCGTGATCGTTGCCAGAGCAACAAACTGGCCTCCGTGCCGATGGCCCATAAAAAATAACACCATTCGAGCATTATCGTTACCAGTATCGCCTTACTGACACTTGTGCTGATGGTATGTGGTTAGAATGACTGACGAACGACTTCCCAAACAGATCTTCTACTCCCAACTCAAAGACGGCAAGCGTACAAAAGGAGGTCAGAAGAAACGCTACAAGGACTCCCTGAAATCGAACCTCAAAAAGTGTGACATCGACTTCACCAACTGGGAGGAAACGGCAAAAAACAGACCACTCTGGAAAACCACCATCCATGAGGGAACGGCGAATTTCGAGTCGAAAAGGTCTGCAGAGCTGGAGGAGAAAAGACGACGATGGAAGGAGCGCCAACAACAACCACGTGCGAATCTCCCTTCCGGCACTAGATGTCCGCACTGTGACCGATCTTTTCGAGCAAGAATTGGTCTTATCAGTCACCTGCGGACTCACCAATAAATTTGCGCGAAGACCATCATCCTCGACCTTGAGGGATTGCCATAGTAGTAGTAATAGCTGATGGCATGTGCAAAAGCATTTGAGCAAGGACGTTGCCAGTGCCGCTGGACTGGCTCCTGTGCAGGTGGCACATAAAAAAAACCCCTTTGAGCGTGGTAGTTGCCAGTACCATCTGATTGGCCCTCATGCCGGTAGCACATAAAAGCACCCACTATACTCTCGGAGTGGTTGGCATTAGGAAGGGCATCCAGCTGTAGAAACTCTGCCAAATCAAGATTGGAGCCTGGTGCAGCCATCTGGTTTGCCAGACCTCAGTCAAATCGTCCAACCCATGCTAGCATGGAAAGCAGACATTAAACGATGATGATGATGTTTATTTACCACACCAACCCTACAATATCGTTTTAAAAATTAACAGCTACCTCATCAAAATCTCAAAGCTCCAAGATTAATGAATGATTAGTTCAAAACAATGTGGATAAAAAAAGGATTCATTTTGGCAGAATAATGCGAACACTAAAGAGTTAATACGTTATAACTAGAAGTTAAAACTTCAATTTCTAGTATTCTGAGATACTCATTTTCAAACAGAAGTTAATATACAGAGCCTGCTTTCTTTTTTTTTTTAATAAATATTCAGTTTGAATATTTTTTTTTTTTATAAATATTCACTGTTTGTATAATTTTTTTTTTAATAAATATTCACTGTTTGTATAATTTTTTTTTTTATAAATATTCTGTTTGAATAATTTTTTTTTTTTTTTCTGGTGGGTGAAATATGAAATGGATTTTTGAAGAAAAACCATTTCAAATACCCTTTTATTGTATTTTTTTTGTTTTTGTTTAAAAGCCTTAGAGAACAATGACGCATTCAAATACAGTAACTTGAAGCTCGCCATATCTAATTCTAGTGATGATATAAAAGTCTTAAAGGACCATACAAGAGAAGTCATATAATTGCGTTGTTGATTAATTAATGACTTGAAGTAATGCTTTTTACTAATGTTTTCCAAAACAATATACACAGAAATATTTATGCATGCATACATCACCACACATATATATATATATAATAACAATTTTGTAAATAAAACATATGCATACATACATACATATATGTACATACCTACATCTATATGTATATATACATGCATATATGAGTACAGGACACCACAAATAAGTGTAGAACACAACGAGAAACGAAAACATAAAATCAAACAAGGAAACGGACTTTTTTTAACAACAAAAAAACAGAGTACAAGACAAACAATACAAGGAACATTCCCCTTCTTCAGCTGCCCCTGTTTCAACTCAATGCGTGTTTCGAAGGTAAGGACATGCATACTCAGACATATGCATATATGAACACACAAACATGCATCCACTCATATGTATTAATATCAATAGAATGTGATAATTCCACATCAATAGAATGTGATAATTCTACATTTCAAAACTAATATTTGTTAATGTGTATTTCTGAATCGGAACGAAATTCAAGGTGGATTGTATTTACATGAAAGATACTTAGCCACTTGCCTACACGGTGTTAACAAACCAAAGATGTGTAAATAACTTTTGTTTGAGCAAAAAAATTGAGGATTTTGACTCCAGGTAGTTTTGCAAGTTGAAAAAAAGATCTGAAAAGTTAGCTCCTTGTATCCACTTGGCTAAGTATTCTTTATGTGAATACAAGTGTCCTTGAATTTTATTCTGCTTCTATCTATATATATACATACACAGACATATGCATATATGAACACACAAACATGCATCCACTCATATGAATCAACATCAATAGAACATGATAATTCCACATTTCAAAACTAATATTTGTTAATGTGTATTTCTGAATCGGAACGAAATTCAAGGTGGATTGTATTTACATGAAAGATACTTAGCCACCTGCCTACACGGTGTTAACAAATCAAAGATGTGCAAATAACCTTTGTTTGAGCAAAAAAATTGAGGATTTTGACTCCAGGTAGTTTTGCAAGTTGAAAAAAAAGATCTGAAAAGTTAGCTCCTTGTATCCACATGGCTAAGTATTCTTTATGTGAATACAAGTGTCCTTGAATTTTATTCTGCTTCAGAAATAAAAAAAAGAACGTTGGCTTTGAGATGTTTTATAGATATATATTTTTAAAGATATTAAAAGCATTACTTGAACAATAATGCAGTCGCATGACTTCACTGCTTTCGATTTTAAGTCATTCATAATATTACCACAAGAACCAGAAATGAAATCAAAGTGTTAGCTTGATACAGCCATTTTTGCATGTATTGTTCACGCAAAGCGAAGTGCTTCCCCTTGAACTTTCATTTCCTATTTCAAAACATATTTGAATACTTCAAAAGAAAACTAGGCTTGGTTTACCATTTAAGGATTGGAAACCACTAATTCTGGGTATTGGAAATTGGAGCCTTTCATTTATGATGTATATATATAATATATATATATATATATATAAATTAATTAATAAGGTGAGAGAATTAGATACGACCATATAGTGGACCACTCTCTTATATTTATTTTATATATATATATATATATATGTATATATATATATATATATATATAATTTTAATTAATTTTATTTCTATGTTTTGGTTTATGTTTTCACTGTTTGATTTGCCTCATTGTGGTTTTATCTGTAATTTAATTTATATTTATACTGTAAAATAGATTTAATCCTAAATCTAAATTTTTCCCCGTAAGTTTGGATTTACTCCCTAATATTATTATTATTATTATTATTATATATATATATATATATATATATAACGTAGAGTAGATGAAACCTTTAGCGACTGAAGAAGGGGTTTTTTCTTTTTTTTCTTTGTGTTAATTGTCCTGTACTCTATTTTTTTTTTGCTGTTTTTTAAAAAATGTCCAGTTCCTTTGGTTTGTGTCTATGTTTTCGTTTCTCATTGTGTTCGACGTCCTTTTGGTGTCCTGTACTTATATATGCGTGTATATGTACATGTAGAGGTAGGTATGTACATATATGTTTATATATATGCATATGTTTTATTTATTAATGTATATATATATATATTATATATAATATATATATATATATACACATTTACATTTACACACATATATATGCATATACAAATATATATATGTATGTATGTATGTATGTATGTATGTATGTATCTGTCTGTCTATCTATCTATCTATCTATCTACCTATCTATCTATCTATCTATCTATCTATCTATCTATCTACCTATCTATCTATCTATCTATCTATCTATCTATCTACGTATCGATCTATCTATCTTACGTATCTATCTATCTATCTATCTATCTATCTATCTATCTATCTATCTATCTATCAGTGTGTGTGTAAGAAAAAACATTTGATTTATATTATAATTCCTGTAAATATGATTAAGAATGAGGTTTGGTTTAGTAAATGTTCATGTTCGCCAGTCATCATTATCATCATCGTCATCCATCTGCTTTCCATGCTAGCATGGGTTGGACGAATGACTGAGGACTGGCAAACCAGATGACACTTGCCCAAGGTGCCACGCAGTGGGACTGAACTCGGAACCATGTGGTTTGTAAGCAAGCTACTTACCACACAGCCATTCCTACGCCTGTATATATATATATATATATATAATAAATTAATAAATAAAATAAAACTGTGTGGTAAGTAGCTTGCTTACCAACCACGTGGTTCCGAGTTCAGTCCCACTGCATGGCATCTTGGGCAAGTGTCCTCAAACTATAGTCCTCGGGCCGACCAATGCCTTGTGAGTGGATTTGGTAGACGGAAACTGAAAGAAGCCTGTCATATATATGTATATATATATATGTGTATGTTTGTGTGTCTGTGTTTGTCCGACCAACACCGCTTGACAACCGATGCTGGTGTGTTTAAGTCCCCGTAACTTAGCGGTTTGGTAAAAGTGAGCGATAGAATAAGTACTAGGCTTACAAAGAATAAGTCCTGGGGTCGATTTGATCAACTAAAGGCGGTGCTCCAGCATGGCCGCAGTCAAATGACTGAAACAAGTAAAAGAGTAAAAGTGTATATATACATACATATATGTATGTACCAACCTCTACATGTATATATACATGCATGTATGGGTACAGGACACAAAAAAAACGTTGAACACAATGAGAAACGAAAACATAGACACAAAACCAAGGAAATGGACATTTTTCTTAAACAAGGAAAAAATAGAGTACAGGACATACAATACAAGGAAAATTCCCCTTCTTCAGTCGCCATGGTTTCATCTACTCCGCGGATGTTTTTTTGGTGTCCTGTACCCATATATGCATGTATATATACATGTAGAGGTAGGTACGTGCATATATGTAGGTATATATGCATATGTTATATTTTATTTATTAATTTATTATATGACGGAACACACGCATCCGTTTCTAAGTAAGATTGTTCTTAATATGGTGCCCCAGCATGGCCACAGCTCATGAGCTGAAACTAGAATCAATCAATCAATCATATATATATATATATATATATATATATATATATATTTCTTTACTACCCACAAGGGGCTACACACAGAGGGGACAAAGAAGGACAGACAAACGGATTACGTCGACCCCAGTGCGTAACTGGTACTTAATTTATCGACCCCGAAAGGATGAAAGACAAAGTCGACCTCGATGGAATTTGAACTCAGAAAGTAATGGCAGACGAAATACGGCTACGCATTTCGCCCAGCGTGCTAACGTTTCTGCCAGCTCGCCGCCTTTATATGTATGTATGTATATATATAATATATATATATATATATATATATATATTATATATATATATATATATATATATATATATATATATACCATACATGTGAAAGAGGCGAGGATCAAAATCCTTCAAAAGAATGTCAACCATCCAAGTCCACCAGTACAATCTCCAAGCAAAGAATATATATATATATATATATAATGAAGCTAGCAGTATCGCCCGGCGTTGCTTGGGTTTGTAAGGGAAATAACTATATAAGCATTTTTAGAGATGTAAAGTATAATAGCCATCTCAATATGGCTAACCACAAAGCGGGGTGTTACTGTAGCTTTTTATGTTCTGAGATTTAATAATAAATTTTTAGAGAGTTACTTCCCTTATATATGCCAAAAATGCATTAAAAATGGGAAAAATTTATGGTAAATTTTTTCAAAATCGTAGACTCATCGTAGATGCACGCTAATACCCAGAATGGCTCGATATGAATCACGACTATAAGATACTCGGTTTCGGTTAAACTGCACTGCAAAATGTGGGAGTAGTTAGGAATCTAAATCGTAGGAGACAGACACACAACTTCACTTTTATATATAAAGACTAGCAGTATCGCCCGG
>NC_043025.1:9570113-9590113 GCF_006345805.1 Octopus sinensis
AGATGATGACGATGGTGATGGTGATGATGACAATTGTGGTGTTGGTGAGGGTGGTGGTGACTAGGATGATGATGATGATGGTGGTGATACGATGAGATGATGACAAATGTGGTGGTGATGATGATAATGATGACGATGATGATGACGCTGACAACGATGTATTCACTTACAATAAAATGTTCTTCTTTATCTGAAGCAGAGAGAGAGAGAGAAAGAGAGTGAAAGAAATCATATGAAAAATACATGTTCTCTGTCTACTTTTTTCAGTCTCTGATAAGAATTTCCATCACAAAATGGGATAAGATAAAAACACTTGGAAACAATTATTCTCTCCCTTAATCCCCTCCTCCCCACCATCTGTCTGTTCCTCTCTCTCACTCCCGCTACCATTATGTAACAACCCCAATCAACAGAACACGTGAACAAAATGGTTACCTCCAAAAAAATTTGTCCTCAGATATCGAAAAATTAATGTCTGTCATTTCTCTTCTAATAACAAAACAGATTTGCAAACATATTTCACTTTACTCTCTTTTACTTGTTTCAGTCATTTGACTGCGGCCATGCTGGAGCACCGCCTTTAGTCGAGCAACTCGACCCCGGGACTTATTCTTTTTGTAAACCCAGTACTTATTCTATCGGTCTCTTTTGCTGAACCGCTAATTGACGGGGACGTAAACACACCAGCATCGGTTGTCAAGCAATGCTAGGGGGACAAACCCAGACACACAAACACACACACACACACACATATATATATATATATATAGTAATACTAAGTAATTAAGGGTTTAGCAATGATTTGCCTCACCACACACCTAATTTAGAAATAGCAGTCAAAGAGTTATGGCTATACTTAGTAGAAAGAATAGCCATAACTCTTTGATGCTATTTCTATATTCGGTGTGTGGTGAGGCAAATCGTTGCTAAACCTTAATTACTTAGTATTACTTAAACCTTCTTGAATGGAGCTTTTACATGCCAAAATCTACTTGGTGAAATTAATGATTATTCCAAATTAATTAATTTCACCCTATATTATTATTATATATATATACATATATATGACAGGCTTTTTCAGATTCTGTCTACCAAATCCACTCACAAGGCATTGGTGGCGCCCGAGGCTATAGTAGAAGAACACTTGCCCAAGATGCACGCAGTGGGACTGAACCCGGAACCATGTGGTTGGTTAGCAAGCTACTTACCACACAGCCACTCCTACGCCTTATATATATATATATATATAACACGACAGGCTTCTTTCAGTTTCCGTCTACCAAATCTACTCACAAGGCATTGGTCGGCCCGAGGCTATAGTAGAAGACACTTGCTCAAGATGCCACGCAGTGGGAATGAACCCGGAACATGTGGTTGGTTAGCAAGCTACTTACCACACAGCCACTCCTACGCCTATATATATATATATATATATATAATATACACGACAGGCTTCTTTCAGTTTCCGTCTACCAAATCTACTCACAGGCATTGGTCGGCCCGAGGCTATAGTAGAAGACACTTGCCCAAGATGCCACGCAGTGGGACTGAACCGGAACCATGTGGTGGTTAGCAAGCTACTTACCACACAGCCACTCCTACGCCTATATATATATATATACACGACAGGCTTCTTTCAGTTTTCCGTCTACCAATCTACTCACAAGGCATTGGTCGGCCCGAGGCTATAGTAGAAGACACTTGCCCAGATGCCACGCAGTGGGACTGAAACCCGGAACCATGTGGTGGTTAGCAAGCTACTTACCACACAGCCACTCCTACGCCTATATATATATATATATACACGACAGGCTTCTTTCAGTTTCCGTCTACCAAATCTACTCACAAGGCATTGGTCGGCCCGAGGCTATAGTAGAAGACACTTGCCCAAGATGCCACGCAGTGGGACTGAACCCGGAACCATGTGGTTGGTTAGCAAGCTACTTACCACACAGCCACTCCTGCGCCTATATATATATATATATATATATATACATATACATGACGGGCTTCTTTCAGTTTCCGTCTACCAAATCCACTCACAAGGCATTGGTCGGCCCGAGGCTATAGCAGAAGCCACTTGCCCAAGATGCCACGCAGTGGGACTGAACCCGGAACCATGTGGTTGGTTAGCAAGCTACTTACCACACAGCCACTCCTGCTCCTACTTGTTCATCTCTCAGAAATAAAAACAAGCATAATTGATTTTGGGGAATTTTGTGTTTTTTTTTAGATAGAGTTTTTATGGAATTTTGTTGCAAGATAACCAGAAAACTTATGTTTGTACAGAAAAATTTTTTACACGGTTTGTCATGTGATTAGAAAGTATTTTAAGGAAAACGTTGTGTATAGGCGCAGGAGTGGTTGTGTGGTAAGAAGCTTGCTTCCCAACAACATGGTTCCGGGTTCAATCCCACTGCGTGGCACCTTGGGCAAGTGTCTTCTGCTATAGCCTCGGGCCGACCAATGCCTTCTGAGAGGATTTGGTAGACGGAAACTGAAAGAAGCCCGTCGTATATTATATATATATATATATATATATATATATATGCGTGTGTGTGATTGTGTGTCTGTGTTTGTCCCCACCAACATTGCTTGACAACCGATGCTGGTGTGTTTATGTCCCCGTCACTTAGTGGTTCGGCAAAAGAGACCGATAGAATAAGTTCTGGGCTTACAAAAGCATAAGTCCTGGGGTCGAGTTGCTCGATTAAAGGCGGTGCTCCAGCATGGCTGCAGTCAAATGACTGAAACAAGTAAAAGAGTAAATGAGTAAAAGAGTATAGGCGCAGGAGTAGTTGTGTGGTAAGAAACTTGCTTCCCAGCAATATGGTTCCGGGTTCAGTCCCACTATGGCACCTTGGCCAAGTGTCTTCTGTTTCTACCATAACTTTGGGCCAACGAAAGCCTGCGAGTGGATTTGGAAGATGGAAACTGAAAGAAGTCCATCTTGTATATATATATGCATATATCACTTTGATCGACCAGTCTGTCAGGCGTGCATTTGACACCGCTGGTCACAGCACGCTGTCCACTCCTCCCTGGATCGCGCCTTTCTCATCCACGTGATCCCAATCGTCCTCTTGAAATCGTCACTCCACCGTCGTGGAGGTCTTCCGGGTGGTCTTTTCCGCTCATGCAGGTACCACTCGACAACTGCGTGCGTCCACCGATTATCGGTCAGCCGGGCGACGTGTCCAGCCCATCTATACTTGCTGCGAATGGTGAAAGGCAGTGATGAAATAGAGGAGGTGAGAGAATATGTCTACCTGGGACAGGAAGTAAATATGTGCTGGGATATCAAAAAGGAGATCTAACGGAGAGTAAGGGCCGGATGGAAGGCGTTCAATGGCATAAGGGATGTGCTCAAGGGAAGGTTGGACAGGACCACCCGCGCCAACCTCATTAACAGTGCAGTTCTGCCTGCAATGTTATATGGTAGTGAAACATGGGCTACCACAAAGAGAGAAGAGCAAAGACTGATAACGGCTCAAAGAGCCATGGAAAGGTCAATGCTTGGTATCTCGTTGTGAGAGCACATAAATAGCGAGATCATCAAAAAGAAGTCCGGTGTGAGAGATGTCATCGCAGAGTATACTCGCAGCAAGTATATGCATATATATATGTATATAATGTGCCAGTGCAGTAAAATAGAGATAGATATGGCTGTGTGGTAAGAAGCTTGCTTCCCAACTACATGGTTCCGGGTTCAGTCCCACCGCATGACACTCGAAGCCAGAGGGATGCCAAGACGTAAACCAATCTGGAAAAGAAGGATTTGGAAGCTTAAGGACCCTTCATACAGTCAGAGATTTAGGGACATTGTAATTGAGAAATTCAATGAAATGGAGGAGGGGCTACAGACTCGCGACATAGACAGCGACTGGGAATTCCTGAGGGACAGCTTGCCGAGTGCTATGGACCAAACCTGTCCCATCCAGAGCTAGGGTAACGTGGTGGTGGAGCAATGTGGTAGGCAAGGCCATTCGAGCTAAGAAACAGTCCTGGAAGGCCTGGAAGAATTGAGGTAATAGGGTACTGTATTGTATTAGATTGCCTCCAAAATCAGGTGATGATGAGGGTGGTGTTGACAAGGACGATGATGATGATGATGATGGTGGTGATACGATGAGATGATGGTGATGGTGATGTTGACAATTGTGGTGATAATGATGAAGGTGATGATGAGGGTGGTGGTGACAAGGATGATGATGATGGTGGTGATATGATGAGATGATGATGATGGTGATGATATGATGAGATGATGATGATGGTGATAGTGATGATGACAATTGTGGTGATGATACGATGAGATGATGATGATAATGATGATGATGCTGACAAGTATATTTAGGGGACAAGTATATTTAGCCAAGGGAGAAGCAGAAAAGAAGTTTGCCTATGTTCAGCGGCGTGAAGACCACAGAACTGAAGTGTTTTGGATTGCAAGACAGTGTGAGAGAGAAAATCGTGATGTCATAGGAGAGAAATGTATCTGTATGGATGATGGTGCACTTGTATGTAGTGGAGTCGCAATGGCCCAGTGGTTAGGGCAGCGGACTCGCGGTCATAGGATCGCGGTTTCGATTCCCAGACCGGGCGTTGTGAGTGTTTATTGAGCGAAAACACCTAAAAGCTCCACGAGGCTCCGGCAGGGATGTTGGTGATCCCTGCTGTACTCTTTCACCACGACTTTCTCTCACTCTTCCTTCCTGTTTCTGTTGTACCTGTATTTCAAAGGGCCGGCCTTGTCACTCTCTGTGTCACGCTGAATATCCCCGAGAACTACGTTAAGGTTACACATGTCTGTGGAGTGCTCAGCCACTTACACGTTAATTTCACGAGCAGGCTGTTCCGTTGATTCGGATCAACCGGAACCCTCGTCGTCGTAACCGACGGAGTGATTTCCCTGTATGTAATGATTCTGCAAAGAAAGTAGTTTGGAAATGCCATTATGAAAGACTGCTGAACGTGGGGAATATGTGGAAGGAGGAAAGCCTGCCAAATGTGGACTCAATTGAGGGACCGGCTACCTGAATCGACAGGTCCTTCGTAGATAAAGTAATTAAAGTTCGGGCGAAATGCTTAGCCGTATTTCATCTGCCGTTACGTTCTGAGTTCAAATTCCGCCAAGGTTAAGTACCAGTTACTCACTGGGTCGATGTACTTGACTTTATCCGTTTGTCTATCCTTGTTTGTCCCCTGTATGTTTAGCCCCTTGTGGGTAATAAAGAAATAGGTATTTTGTCTGCCGCTACGTTCTAAGTTCAAATTCCGCCGAGGTCGACTTTGCCTTTCATCCTTTTGGGGTTATAAATTAAGCACCAGTTACACACTGGGGTCGATGTAATCGACTTAATCCGTTTGTCTGTCCTTGTTTGTCCCCTCTATGTTTAGCCCCTTGCGGATAATAAAGAAACAGATATGAAGACAGGGAAAGCCCCCAGCCCCTCAGGAGTCACTGCTGAGGTGTTTAAAATATCTGATGGTGCAGATTATGGTCTAGTCACCTGTATTGTAAATCAGGTGGTTCATGAAGAAGTCATGCCCAATGACTGGTATAGCAGCAACATAGTCAACTGCTACAAAAGTAAAGTAAAGGTGATGCCTTAGATACAAATAATTACAGCGGTATCAAATTGCTGGATCAGGTGATGAAAGTTACTGAGAGAGTCATAACCCAACTAATTAGGGAGAGAGAGTTAGCCTGGATGAGATGCAGTTTGATTTTGTACCAGGGAGAAGCACCGCTGATGCTATATTTCTGGTGAGGTAGCTGCAGGAGAAATACATATCCAAAGTAAAAAGCACCCACTATACTCACGGAGTGGTTGGCGTTAGGAAGGGCATCCAGCTGTAGAAGCACTGCCGGATCAGACTGGAGCCTGGTGCAGCCTACCGGCTTCACAGACCCCTGTCAAACCGTCCAACCCATGCTTGCATGGAAAATGGACGTTAAACAATGATGATGATGATATATATATATATATATATATATAGTAAAAATAATTAAAAGGGCGGGCAACAGGCTGCTTCGCCGCATACCGAAGGAATTAGAAATGGCAGTCAAAGACTGTTTTTTCCATTTACTACAAGTGGAGGTTCCATATACGACAAACCCTGCGATTCACATATGCAAAATCGGAGTAGCAAATAAACGAAAACAATCTCTTACCGTCAATGGTGAACATGTTTCTAGATCACAGGCTAGAAATTGCCTGATTTCCTTCGTCAACACCATATTTGATAGATTTACCAAATGCCACAAGCCTTCACCTCTGACCAAGCGACATCAGATAGTGGGGGGAAGTGTGCAGATGTTAAAACTAAGTAATGACTGGGACCGTAAATTTTCCCTCCAAAATTCTGCCATGCACGCCGCCTGGGTGATCGCAATGGAATAAGAAATCCACATGGTAATACAATATAATGTGTATATATATATATATATATTATATATATATATATATATATATATATATATATATCCTCCTCTGATCCTGTGCTAGTGGCACGTAAAAAGCACCCACTACACTCTGGAAGTGGTTGGCGTTAGGAAGGGAATCCAGCTGTAGAAACACTGCCAGATCAGACTGGAGCCTGGTGCAGCCTCCTGGCTTCCCAGACCCCGGTCAAACCGTCCAACCCATGGTAGCACGGAAAACGGACATTAAATGATATGATGATGATGATTCAGTTGTATTACTTGGATACCAAGGGACTAATATTGAAGATATCACATAAGCATGTTCATAGAATAAATAACACAGCAACAGAACTTTTGTTTAGGACTTTTTTTACTCTCTCTCTCTCTTTCTCTTTTACTCTCTTTTACTTGTTTCAGTCATTTGACTGCGGCCATGCTAGAGCAACCCGACCCTGGGATATTTTAAGTACCTCAGCAGTGATTCCTGATGGGCTGGGGGCTTTCCCTGTCTTCATATCTGTTTCTTTATTACCCGCAAGGGGTTAAACATAGAGGGGACGAACAAGGACAGACGAACTTTAATCGAGCAACTCGACCCCGGGACTTATTCTTTGTAAGCCCAGTACTTATTCTATCGGTCTCTTTTGCCAAACCGCAGTTTCCGTCTACCAAATCCGCTCACAAGGCTTTGATCGGCCCGAGGCTATAGTAGAAGACACTTGCCCAAGATGCCACGCAGTGGGACTGAACCCGGAACCATGTGGTTGGTAAGCAAGCTACTTACCACACAGCCACTCCTGCGCCTATACGACAGGCTTCTTTCAGTTTCCGTCTACCAAATCCACTCACAAGGCTTTGATCGGCCCGAGGCTATAGTAGAAGACACTTGCCCAAGATGCCACGCAGTGGGACTGAACCCGGAACCATGTGGTTGGTAAGCAAGCTACTTACCACACAGCCACTCCTGCGCCTATACGACAGGCTTCTTTCAGTTTCCGTCTACCAAATCCACTCACAAGGCTTTGATCGGCCCGAGGCTATAGTAGAAGACACTTGTCCAAGATGCCACGCAGTGGGACTGAACCCGGAACCATGTGGTTGGTAAGCAAGCTACTTACCACACAGCCACTCCTACACGACAGGCTTCTTTCAGTTTCCGTCTACCAAATCCACTCACAAGGCTTTGATCGGCCCGAGGCTATAGTAGAAGACACTTTGCCCAAGGTGCCACGCAGTGGGACTGAACCCGGAACCATGTGGTTGGTAAGCAAGCTACTCACCACACAGCCACTCCTGCGCCTCCTACATGAATTAAGTCTAAATCCAGTGAAAGTTTCTGAATCGTTTATTGTAAGACTATATCCACATACTTGCATTTTGTAAATTGAATAGACTAAAGTTAAGCCTCAAACAAGGGATGGTTAAATGGATTTCCTATCAGCACTTTGTGGGCATTGCAGTGAAAACACCGGATTATATTGGAACAAATACGGATTGAGGAAACTTGTTAAATTGGTGAAAACCAACGATATATTCTGAAAAGCCATTTGTAAGATGGATAATGAGCAAATCTGCTTTAAGTGAAAGAAGTGTGTGTTTAGCAGGTTTTAGAATTGTGATACAAGACACAAATGAAGGAATTGTTTAGAATTCAGATCGCTGTATTACAGGTTCAGTCGGAAACTGTTTTCATATTTCAAACAAGAATTACATTATAGAAATTAAACCAGACATACCTAACCGAAATATTCTGCCTGTTTTATGTTCAAACTGGCCAGATTTGATTTCTCACACCTACCCTACAATGTCATTTCTCAAAGCTATGAGATAATGCATGATTAATTCAAAACAAGGCCAGATCCTGTCTCTCACACCTACCCTACAATGTCATTCTAAAAATAAACAATCACATCATTGAAATCTCAAAGCTATGAGATAATGCATGATTAATTCAAACAAGGCCAAATTCAGCCTCTCACACCTACCCTACAATATCATTCTAAAAATAAACAATCTCATCATTGAAATCTCAAAGCTATGAGATAATGCAGGATTAATTCAAAACAAGGCCAGATCCTGTCTCTCACACCTACCCTACAATGTCATTCAAAAATAAACAATCTCATCATTGAAATCTCAAAGCTATGAGATAATGCATGATTAATTCAAAACAAGGCCAGATCCTGTCTCTCACACCTACCTACATGTCATTCTAAAAATAAACAATCACATCATTGAAATCTCAAAGCTATGAGATATGCATGATTAATTCAAGCAAGGCCAAATTCAGCCTCTCACACCTACCCTACAATGTCATTCTAAAAATAAACAATCTCATCATTGAAATCTCAAAGCTATGAGATAATGCAGGATTAATTCAAAACAAGGCCAGATCCTGTCTCTCACACCTACCCTACAATGTCATTCTAAAAATAACAATCTCATCATTGAAATCTCAAGCTAGAGCAAAGCTAGATGAGAATGCATGATTAATTCAAACAAGGCCAAGATCCAGCCTTACACCTACCCTACAATGTCATTCTAAAAGTAAACAATCACATCATTGAAATCCCAAAGCTATGAGATAATGCATGATTAATTCAAAACAAGGCCAGATCCTGTCTCTCACACCTACCCTACAATGTCATTCTAAAAATAAACAATCTCATCATTGAAATCTCAAAGCTATGAGATAATGCATGATTAATTCAAAACAAGGCCAGATCCAGCCTCTCACACCTACCCTACAATGTCATTCTAAAAATAAACAATCACATCATTGAAATCTCAAAGCTATGAGATAATGCATGATTAATTCAAAACAAGGCCAGATCCTGTCTCTCACACCTACCCTACAATGTCATTCTAAAAATAAACAATCTCATCATTGAAATCTCAAAGCTATGAGATAATGCATGATTAATTCAAAACAAGGCCAGATCCTGTCTCTCACACCTACCCTACAATGTCATTCTAAAAATAAACAATCTCATCATTGAAATCTCAAAGCTATGAGATAATGCATGATTAATTCAAAACAAGGCCAGATCCTGTCTCTCACACCTACCCTACAATGTCATTCTAAAAATAAACAATCACATCATTGAAATCTCAAAGCTATGAGATAATGCATGATTAATTCAAAACAAGGCCAGATCCTGTCTCTCACACTACCCTACAATGTCATTCTAAAAATAAACAATCACATCATTGAAATCTCAAAGCTATGAGATAATGCATGATTAATTCAAAACAAGGCCAGATCCTGTCTCTCACACCTACCCTACAATGTCATTCTAAAAATAAACAATCTCATCATTGAAATCTCAAAGCTATGAGATAATGCATGATTAATTCAAAACAAGGCCAGATCCTGTCTCTCACACCTACCCACAATGTCATTCTAAAAATAAACAATCTCATCATTGAAATCTCAAAGCTATGAGATAATGCATGATTAATTCAAAACAAGGCCAGATCCTGTCTCTCACACCTACCCTACAATGTCATTTAAAAATAAACAATCTCATCATTGAAATCTCAAAGCTATGAGATAATGCATGATTAATTCAAAACAAGGCCAGATCCTGTCTCTCACACCTACCCTACAATGTCATTCTAAAAATAAACAATCTCATCATTGAAATCTCAAAGCTATGAGATAATGCTGATTAATTCAAAACAAGGCCAGATCCAGCCTCTCACACCTACCCTACAATGTCATTCTAAAAATAAACAATCACATCATTGAAATCTCAAAGCTATGAGATAATGCATGATTAATTCAAAACAAGGCCAGATCCTGTCTCTCACACCTACCCTACAATGTCATTCTAAAAAAAACAATCTCATCATTGAAATCTCAAAGCTATGAGATAATGCATGATTAATTCAAAACAAGGCCAGATCCAGCCTCTCACACCTACCCTACAATGTCATTCTAAAATAAACAATCACATCATTGAAATCCCAAAGCTATGAGATAATGCATGATTAATTCAAAACAAGGCCAGATCCTGTCTCTCACACCTACCCTACAATGTCCATTCTAAAATAAACCATCTCATCATTGAAATCTCAAAGCTATGAGATAATGCATGATTAATTCAAAACAAGGCCGGATCCTGTCTCTCACACCTAGCCTACAATGTCATTCTAAAAATAAACAATCTCATCATTGAAATCTCAAAGCTATGAGATAATGCATGATTAATTCAAAACAAGGCCAGATCCAGCCTCTCCACCTAGCCTACAATGTCATTCTAAAAATAAACAATCACATCATTGAAATCTCAAGGCTATGAGATAATGCATGATTAATTCAAAACAAGTGCCAGATCCAGCCTCTCACACCTACCCTACAAGTCATTCTAAAAATAAACAATCACATCATTGAAATCTCAAAGCTATGAGATAATGCATGATTAATTCAAACAAGGCCAGATCCTGCCTCTCACACCTAGCCTACAATGTCATTCTAAAAAAATAACAATCATCATTGAAATCTCAAGGCTATGAGATAATGCATGATTAATTCAAAACAAGGCCAGATCCAGCCTCTCACACCTACCCTACAATGTCATTCTAAAAATAAACAATCACATCATTGAAATCTCAAAGCTATGAGATAATGCATGATTAATTCAAGCAAGGCCAAATTCAGCCTCTCACACCTACCCTACAATGTCATTCTAAAAATAAACAATCTCATCATTGAAATCTCAAAGCTATGAGATAATGCAGGATTAATTCAAAACAAGGCCAGATCCTGTCTCTCACACCTACCCTACAATGTCATTCTAAAAGTAAACAATCACATCATTGAAATCCCAAAGCTATGAGATAATGCATGATTAATTCAAAACAAGGCCAGATCCTGCCTCTCACACCTAGCCTACAATGTCATTCTAAAAAAAACAATCACATCTTTGAAATCTCAAAGCTATGAGATAATGCATGATTAATTCAAAACAAGGCCAGATCTGCCTCTCACACCTAGCCTACAATGTCATTCTAAAAATAAACAATCACATCATTGAAATCCAAAGCTATGAGATAATGCATGATTAATTCAAAACAAGGCAGATCCTGCCTCTCACACCTAGCCTACAATGTCATTCTAAAAATAAACCAATCACATTTGAAATCTCAAAGCTATGAGATATGCATGATTAATTCAAAACAAGGCCAGATCCTCCTCTCACACCTAGCCTACAATGTCATTCTAAAAATAAACAATCACATCTTTGAAATCTCAAAGCTATGAGATAATACATGATTAATTCAAAACAAGGCCAGATCCTGCCTCTCAACCTAGCCTACAATGTCATTCTAAAAATAAGCAATCACATCTTTGAAATCTCAAAGCTATGAGATAATACATGATTAATTCAAAACAAGGCCGATCCTGCCTCTCACACCTAGCCTACAATGTCATTCTAAAATAAACCAATCACATCTTTGAAATCTCAAAGCTATGAGATAATGCATGATTAATTCAAAACAAGGCCGATCCAGCCTCTCACACCTACCCTACAATGTCATTCTAAAAATAAACAATCACATCATTGAAATCTCAAGGCTATGAGATAATGCATGATTAATTCAAAACAGGCCAGATCCAGCCTCTCACACCTACCCTACAATGTCATTCTAAAAATAAACAATCACATCATTGAAATCTCAAGGCTATGAGATAATGCATGATTAATTCAAAACAAGGCCAGATCCTGCCTCTCACACCTAGCCTACAATGTCATTCTAAAAATAAACAATCACATCATTGAAACCTCAAAGCTATGAGATAATGCATGATTAATTCAAAACAAGGCCAGATCCTGCCTCTCACACCTAGCCTACAATGTCATTCTAAAAATAAACAATCACATCATTGAAATCTCAAAGCTATGAGATAATGCATGATTAATTCAAAACAAGGCCAGATCCTGCCTCTCACACCTAGCCTACAATGTCATTCTAAAAATAAACAATCACATCATTGAAATCTCAAAGCTATGAGATAATGCATGATTAATTCAAAACAAGGCCAGATCCTGCCTCTCACACCTATCCTACCATGTCATTCTCAAAGCTGTGAGATAATGCATGATTAATATATATGCATGGGCGACTGCAGGTCTTCCATAAACAGCCTTGCATGGACTTTTACTTGGGAGGGTAATTTTCTAGGTGCAATCCCACAGTCAGTCATGACCGAAGGGGATCTATCTATCTATCTATCTACCTACCTACCTACCTACCTACCTACCTATCTATCTATCTATCTATCTATCTATCTATCTATCTATCTATCTATCTCTCTCTGTCTCTCTGTCTCTCTGTCTCTCTGTCTCTCTCTCTCTCTCTCTGTCTCTCTGTCTCTCACGGATGTGATGTCGTTTCAGCTCCGAAGGTAATCATTTATTTTGACTATTTAAAAGTGTATATTGACAAACATTTTGTGCTTAAAAGTTGTGCAACAACATCCACTGTAAACCTTTGATAATATCGACACAAAATTTTGCCCCTTGTGGGCAAAATTTAAAAGAAAAAATTCTCATAGCCTTCGTGGTTTCATTTAGCCATTTTATTTCCAAAATGGCCACTGGCCACCACGAGGCTGAGTTGCAAGTCAAGCGTGACGCAGAAACAGAAAACAGGATGCTCTGTTAGCATACGCTGAACCTGACAACTCCACCACCACCAACAGCAACAAATACAAAACAAAGGTCGCAAGGCCAAGCACCGTCAACACCATCAGTGAGTCCACCACCACCACCACACCATGGCAGAATCTGCTACTAAAACTGCTATCCCTACTAAAGATATCGCCACCAATAACAACACCAACATCACCATCACCGCCACCAAAGACCGTGCCGTCAATGCTACTAATACTACCAACACCACCGCCGTCACCAAGAACGACAATAACAACAACAACACCGACGACACAACAATTCCCTTCAACCACTGCTCACTCCATCACCAACAAGTGAAAAAACGACGACAAGCAAACGAAATGTCGAATTTTGCCCTAGTGCAGGACTAAAGTACGCAGGCAATTTTCCACCCCTTCCTACTTGCACGATCGAACCAAACACACCAATTTTACAAACTGCAGCCAACAACAACATCACCACAAGCAACACAATAACAAAACAACAACAAATTTCGCTGAGGCGATTAAAGAAAAAAAAACAACAATATACTTTACGGCTCAACAAATACAGGACACGAACATCAAAATAACAGAATCAGAAGGTATAGTAAAAATAAACATACCAGAAGATATTTTGGAAAATGAAAAAAGCCGAACATCATTTATAAAATAGTTAACAAAAAAACAAAAATCCCAGAGAAGGCCAACACAAGCAAAATAGAGAAGTGCTTGAAACCCATCTGGGATCACAAAGAATGTAACCTGGTGGAACAAATTTGCCCACATACAAGTCGTTTTCTACACCGAAGAGTTAGCTAGACATTTCTCAACGCTAACTCTTCACTCAGATGAACTTCAGCTTACACCAAGCTATCGGGGACAGAAAGTGACTAAGATCACTCTAAACAATGTCCCCAAAATAGCCAATAGTCTATGGCTTGTAAAGGCCTTATGCGTAAAAATGGCGAATTATACTATTTTGGAAACCACAGTCACAGAGCATAAAAACTGGGTGGGAAAAAAAATAGAATTTCTTCTACATATACATCATGAAGATATAAAAAAAATACCCACCCAGATATGTGTATCAGACGACCACAAGTTATATGTGGTCGTCGATGGCAGAAGACCACGTTGCTACATATGCGGCAGTGAGCAACACCTCAAAAAGACTGCAAATCTGCCGCAAGAAAACAACAGCAACAACAACAGCAGCCGGAAACAAAAACAAATAAACAAGGTTTACTACCCACACCACTTTTTGCAGGAACAAACCTCACCAAACAAACAACCACACCAACTGCAGCACCAAGAACAGAAGCAGCATCACCAACAACAACAACCAAGAATATACCAACTCCCAAACCAAGGACATCTGCCAAAAAGACACCCAGCAAAAATGAAGAAACAATTACAACTCCAAATCCCCACAAATTTGAGACCCTAAACAACACAACAATACCCACAATCACTCAAACACAAAATACCAAAACCCCACATCCAAAACCGCATACACCACAACCAACGCTCACCAACCAACACCAACAACAAAACCAACACAGTCGACAATAGACCCCAATACTTTCCCTCTTCCAGACTCCGATTCGTCTGATCTGTCATTAGACGAAGAAGACACGGAAGATTGGCAAATAGCCACAGGGGGGAGAAGAAAAAGGGAAAAAAAAGAAAAGAAAAAATAACAAACAAAGCGGGAAGATACACCACTCCCGAACAAAAACATCCACAGAAAACACACACATCAACACAAACACACCATCATCAAACCCCCCAAAATGTTGACAGCCATAAACACAAACAACCACGACCTAATGGAACACATTAGGTCAAACACTAACATTACTGAAAACGACATAAAAACAAGTAACCACCCACACACCACACCACAACACATTAAAATAATACACGTGACACAGAACACATACAGCACCCTGAAATCTCTTTACCCTGATGCAGTAGGGAGATTTCAAAAGTACTCATCGAAAAAACTGTATAAAAGCCTCATAGAAGAAGACCGTGAGGTGAAAGACAAAGAACTTTCGAAAAACAAGTAAACTTTCTCTCTCCTTTTCCTTTTTTGCACTTTTATCGGAACATGCTCAGAATAGGTAGTATAAATGTACGTGGCTTGGGGTCGCCTTGGAAACAAGGCTACCTGTTAAATGACATCAAGTCACTAAATCTGAATATCATAGCCATCAGTGAGACCAGACTCCACAGCTTGCGGGCACTCCAGCACATTTTCGGTACACATTTCAACATTTATTTTTCTCCGTGTCTACCGAGAATGGGCGGAGGTTGCACCGCGGTGCTTATCGGAAGAGTCTGGATCTCAAAGTAAGAGCAATTTCCTAGACCCGGAGGGTAGGCTGGTCGTTTTGGATGTCGATGGCAGCAATGAGTGTGCTTTTCGACTGATAGCAGTTTATGCTCCGTCCTTAACAGGCCGACCAGATTTCTTTCGACGTCTAGAGTCTTTCATGGAAACGTCTCGTCCTTTACTTTTAGTGGGGGATTGGAATGCCACCCTGGACACGCATCTAGACTACGTGGGCAGAGATAGCATAGAAGGGGATGCAAATGCCTCAAAGACCTGCTCAGACGTTTCCACTGTCTGACAGGTACCGACTGGACCACCCGAATGTGCCAATGTGAACATGGAGTAACCGCATCGGGTCGTCCAGATCATACTTAGATAGAGTATTCTGTAGGACAATAGATAAAAATAGTGTAGGTTGTCCACAATTTCATATAGTCAGTTACACAGATCACAAGTTTGTGACTTGTACACTTGACTTAGATAAGACACATAGGCAGGGTCCTGGTTACTGGAAACTGAACGCGTCTTTTACAGCACGACAGGTTTACAGGGACCGGATCAGCACATTAGTTAAGAGAGCTTTGACGGGTACCATCATCAACAACAGATGGTGGTATGCCCTAAAAAAGCGATTAAAGCAGAATCAGTCAGATACAGTAGAGCCCTAGCATTAGACCGAAATAGAATAGAGGGAGAATTAGTTAAGGTTTTAGAAGAGGCACTTAGAACTGGCATCGCGTCCAACGTACTGGCGGCGAGATTGGCCCTCGACCAACACCTCAACGCCAACACGAGGGATGCGTTGTCAGAGCTAGGATGCGTGCTCTGAGGAACGAAGGAGTTGGAGCCGCCCAAGAGGCCCGAGTGGTAGAGACGCAACGAGGCAACAGAGCCACCATCAAGTCTCTTATAGATGAACAGGGGCGCGAATTGCTCGAGCCTAAAAGGATGTGTGGTTTTTCAACAACACTTCACCCAACTGTTTGGGACAAGTGGTGAGTCAGAAAGCAGAGTGGACTTTAGTGCCTACCTGCATGCCTTGCCACGACTCTCAGCAAGGGAGGTGGAGTCTTGTGAAAAGCCTATCACAGCTGCGGACGTACAGGATGCGATGGTAGGCTGCGCGAGAGACAAGTCACCAGGCTTGGATGGTCTGCCCTACGAATTTTATTTTCATATGCCAGACTTGTTTGGAGGCGTCTTGGCAGCTGTCTACTGCAACTGCAGCAGAACGGGAGTATTCCTGCTTTTGTAAAGCGAGGAGCAGTGGCACTGATCAAGAAAGACCCAAACAAGGGGGACGTCATAGATAATTTCAGGCCCATCACTCTGCTCAACGCAGATTTGAAAATTTTGGCCAAGGTGTTAGCCGAGAGGTTGGCGCTTGTCATCAAGAAACTAATCGACAAGGCGCAAACATGCGCCGTGCCGGGTAGAAGTATTCATGACAACCTCCATCTGATGCGCTACATCATAGACAGGGTAGTTAAAAATCCTGGCATGGGTGGGGCGCTGATCAATTTGGATCAATCAAAAGCCTTCGATAGGGTAGACCATCACTACTTGGAGGCTGTCCTCAAAGCGGCTGGTTTCGGTCCAGTTTTCCGCGGTTGGATCGCTGCCTTATACAGCGGCATCCGCTCAGTAGTTCGCGTAAATGGTCATCTATCCAGACCTTTTAACATCATGCGTTCGGTTCGTCAGGGATGCCCCCTCTCATCGCTGCTGTATGTACTGACTCTTGAGCCACTACTGCGGAAACTGGCGACGCTGAGGGGCATCCCACGAGAGCTGGGATGCGGGAGGAGCGTGTCTGCATACGCGGATGACGTCACCGTCATAGTGTCGAGCTACGAGCACATCGAGCTGGTCGGCGAGACACTGAAAGAATACGAAGCGGTAACGGGAGCAAAAATTAACCGGGAAAAGTCAGTGGGCTTGCGGCTCGGCACCTGGAGCAAGCCCATGCCGTCCAACAGCGTCTCCATCGTGGGACGCTGGACGGACGGACCGGTTAAATTGCTCGGGGTCTGGTTCGGTCCGGACCTCCAAATGGAGAAGAACTGGGGCGAGATAACGACTAGGGTGGCTACTCTCACCCAGAAATGGACTGAGAGAAAGCTATCCCTAAAAGGTCGAGCGGAGGTGGCGAACGCGTACATCGCATCCGTCATCGAGTATCGTCTGACCGTCGTGCCTTGTCCCGACCCTACCATCACCAACTGGAACGCATACTCTTCCGCTTCTTGGGAAGGGAAACGTTCCGATGGTTAGGCGATCCATTTGCTGCCAACACCCGCTAATGGAGGGCTGGGCATGCCGTGGTTGATGATGCGCAGACATGCGCTGAGACTGCGACATCTCCGGCGCTTCATAGACAACGGTGAACAGGGGTCGCCTTTTGTGCGGCGCGCTTTCCCGCAGCTCGTCTCCTTGGACGAGCTACAGTCATGGATCAAGCAGAGACCGAGGCTAGGCGAATGGCACCGCGAGTGTCGCGTTGCTCTCAAGCATCTCTGCCGTCCGGGACCGAACTTGTGCGACTCCATCACAACAAAGGCATTCTATAGAGGATTAGTGGAGGGGAGGTGCGACGACGAACTCGGGCAGAGTCTGGGCGTCGACGAGGAACACCTGACCCGCCTGTTCAGGACAACTTTCGGGCCGGGACCTATGAACAATCAAAGATCCCTGGCCTGGCATGCTATCGAGAAGCATTACCTGTTCGGGATAAGCTCTACAGACACGGTTCCAGACACACTGGACCGACTTGCCCGAGATGCGGTCAGAGCGACGAACCGTTCTGCACGCACTCGTGCAATGTCCAACCATTTCCGACCTGTGGGCTTATGCCGAACGGCTGCTGTCTCGTGTGGGACGAATCCGCCTATCGGCCGAGTCTATCGTGAGAATTGCTCGCCCCTTCCCTCAACCGGGAAGGCAAGGCAGTTTTCATCGTACTGGTGGCCATGGTGAAAGAATGTGTGGGTGGACTCGAGCGAAAGGATTAGAGACAAACACTTACCTCTCTGGCCAATCGCTCATCAACTTTTTCAAGTACCACTTGAAAAGGAAGGTGAGAATGGAGAGGGAAGTTTTGTCTCGCGAAAGATTCAAAAAAAGATGGGTGAATGTTGCAAAATGGTGCGTGCTAGTAACGAAACCATTTTGAGCATGATCCTGTAGATCGTAAAAAGAAAGAAAGAGAGCATTTTTGACCTCATGTGTTTATTTCCTCCCTGACTGGGGTTCCGTGGTCTTTTCTGTAGGCTTTTCTTCCCACGGATGAACCCAATCTTGTTATATCAATGTTTACACCATTATTTCTGTGATACACAATTTTCTTTTTTTCCTTTTTTTTTCCTCCCTCGATCCCTTTGATCGAATCTTACATTTTTTATTTTTTCCACCCTCGAAAAGAAAAGCTCTGCATTTGTATCTGTCCCCTCTGTATTCAGCCCTGTGTGGCTAATAAAAGAAAGTTATCTATCTATCATCTATCTTATCTATCTATCTATCTATCTATACACACACACTACACACCCACACACATACATATATTGGGTCGTTCCATAAATAACAGGGTTTTTTTTTCAATTGAATGAACTAAAAGTCAGAGGGAGATGGGATAAACTACCTGCAGCAACTTGCTATAAAAGCAGGTAGTAATTTTACCTTGTGCTTATTCTTAGTGCAATCTTTGAAGAGTGCAGTTCGATTTTAACAGTTGTTTTTTCAAAGCTATAATGGAAATGACAAAGGAGCATATTCGACATATTTTTGATTCGGGGGTTCAACAACGCAGTGAAAAGTGTGTGGAGTATTAATGCAGTATGACGACTGCGCTGGTATGGTCATGTGGCGAGAATGGATGAGGATAGTGGTGTGAAAAAGTGCCACACCCTAGCGGTTGAGGGAACCTGTGGAAGAGGTAGAACCAGGAAGACCTGGGATGAAGTGGTGAAGCACAGCCTTCAAACATTAGGCCTCACCGAGGCAATGACTAGTGACCGAGACTTTTGGAAACATGCTGTGCTTGAGAAGACCTGGCAAGCCAAATGAGACCATAATCTCGTGCCCTATGCCAATGCTGGTGTGCTTACGTTCCTGTAACTTAGCGGTTCAGCAAAAGAGACCGATAGAATAAGTACTAGGCTTACAGAGAATAAGTCCTGGGTTGATTTGCTCAACTAAAGGTGGTGCTCCAGCATGGCCACAGTCAAATGACTGAAACAAGTAAAAGAGAGTAAAGAGAAATAGAAAATACAAAACTGCAATATTTTCACCAATTTCTGTGTCGTGATTAGCGAAATGCAAAACCAGTAGACTATCATAGTATTCTATCCTTTAAAATATATTAAAAATATATAAATTATTGCATTTTCCTTCTTTTGTGTGTGTGTGTGTGTCTAGGAGCATGCATAGCTGTGTGGTAAGAAGTTTGGTTCCTAATTCATAGTTTCAGGTTCAATACCACAGAATGGAAAATTGGACAAATTGAATAGACTAAAGTTAAGCCTCAAACAAGGGATGGTTAAATGGATTTCCTATCAGCACTTTGTGGGCATTGCAGT
>NC_043025.1:9602613-9605209 GCF_006345805.1 Octopus sinensis
GTGTACCCTTATCAGACGGGTAGTCATGATGGGTATATTGGGCTTCGTATATTTTACCCCAGTGTCACTTTGATGGCATGCACTGCTCTCCCACTCAATGATAATAATAATAATAATAATAAAAAATGTCCTGATGCAGTACCAGGCAGAGGCTCTCATGGATTCTGATCTTGAGTGATTAGAAGTGTTATCATGTACATTGTTTCGTCTTGGTATAAAAGATGGGCTACAGCAAATATTCTGCTCAATACCACAGATTTGCTTGTCAGTTGTTTGACCTTAATCAGTTGAGCATGAACAGAAGTAGTGGGGGCACATCATAGCCATGTGTTGAGAGGAATTCTATGGAGTTTGAATAATTCACCTCTGGAAACATGGGTGTTTTGTTCAACACCCTTAAACAAACCTTACTCAGGACCCCTTTGAGCAGGATGGGCTACTCAACCTGAAGAAAATTCTAACTGGGCCCTACCAGTAAGGTCATGCACTATTTATCTTGATATGAGGTCACCATGTCACACACATATTGTTGTGATGCATGTACTTAGTGTACCCTTATCAGACGGGTAGTCATGATGGTTATACCGGGCTTTGTATATTTTACCCCAGTGTCACTTTGATGGCATGCACTGCTCTCTCACTCAATAATAATAATAATAATAATAATAATGAAAACTATACTTACGTCATTCTTATCATTGACTATGATCAAATGGCGAAGACCAAGACCTCGGAAGAGACGAAACAATCTTGGAAGGGAACAAGACTGCAAGGAGAATAATAACACAATGTATAGAATACTTTAAAGCAACATCCGATCCCCGTGCCGATGGCATGTAAAAAGCACCATCCGATCATGGCCGTTTACCAGCCCTGTCTGGCACTTGTGCTGGTGGCACGTAAAAAGCACCCACTACACCCGTGCTGGTGGCATGTAAAAAGCACCATCCGATCGTGGCCGTTTGCCAGTCTCATCTGGCACCTGTGCTGGTGGCACGTAAAAAGCACCCACTACACCTGTGCGGGTGGCATGTAAAAAGCACCATCCGATCGTGGCCGTTTGCCAGTCTCGTCTGGCACCTGTGCCGGTGGCACGTAAAAAGCACCCACTACACCTGTGCGGGTGGCATGTAAAAAGCACCATCCGATCGTGGCCGTTTGCCAGTCTCGTCTGGCACATAAAAAGCACCCACTACACCTGTGCGGGTGGCACGTAAAAAGCACCATCTGATTGTGGCCGTTTGCTATCCCCGCCTGGCACGTAAAAAGTACCCACAACACCCGTGCCAGTGGCACGTAAAAAGCACCATCTGATCGTGGCCGTTTGCCAGCCCCGTCTGGCACCTGTGCCGGTGGCATGTAAAAAGCACCCACTACACTCACGGAGTGGTTGGCGTTTGGAAGGGCATCCAGCCATAGAAACACTGCCAGATCAGACGGGGCCTGGTGCAGCCTTCTGGCTTCCCAGACCCCAGTCGAACCGTCCAACCCATGCCACCAGGGAAAGCGGATGCTAAACAATGATGATGATGATGATGATGTGTGTGTGTGTGTGAATGTGATGCTAAATAAACAGACAGGTCACCTGTTTCTCTGCAATTGGTCAAGGGATGACACTCTTGAAGAGACCCAAACCTCCACCAATGTCACTTGACATCCATCTTCTCTGCCAGCAGGGGTTACACAGTTTGACAGGAATCCGGTGGGTACAAAGACTGCATTCTGCTCCAGTCTTTACTTTGGCATGGTTTCCACAGCCGGATGCCCTTCCTAACTACATTCACTTCACAGTGGCACAAGCACTAGTGAGGATGCAGGGCAGTGAGCAAGACCTACTGGATTGTTGGAAGCACTCCGTCGGTTACGACGACGAGGGTTCCGGTTGATCCGAATCAACGGAACAGCCTGCTCGTGAAATTAACGTGTAAGTGGCTGAGCACTCCACAGACATGTGTACCCTTAACGTAGTTCTCGGGGATATTCAGTGTGACACAGAGAGTGACAAGGCCGGCCCTTTGAAATACAGGTACAACAGAAACAGGAAGTAAGAGTGAGAGAAAGTTGTGGTGAAAGAGTACAGCATGGGATCACCACCATCCCCTCCCCTGCCGAGCCTCGTGGAGCTTTAGGTGTTTTCCGCTCAATACACTCACAACTGAGAAACGAAACCGCGATCCTATGACCGCGAGTCCGCTGCCCTAACCACTGGGCCATTGCGCCTCCACTCAGTGAGCAAGACCATAAAGCATGTGGCTAGGAGGGGAGGTGAGGTGAGCAGCTTTTGCCAAGAGATGAGAGCTTAAAGTAAGAGAAGTGGATGGGAGGGCAAGCAAGTTCTTGCACAGGAACAACATGGTTACTCTGGTACTTAATTTATCGACCCCGAAAGGATGAAAAGCAAAGTCAACCTCGGTGGAATTTGAACTCAGAATGTAAAGACAGATGTAATACTGCAAAGCAATTTTTTTTCCTACTCGAGGCACAAAGCTCAAAAAATTTTTGGGGAGGTTGGGGCCAGTCGATTAGATCAACACCAGTATGCAACTGGTTCTTAATTTATCAACCCCAAAAGGATGAAAGGCAAAGTCAACATTGG
>NC_043025.1:9605309-9720309 GCF_006345805.1 Octopus sinensis
CGTGATTATAACGGTGATGAGGATGATGGTGACTACGATGATGGCGGTGATGATGATGAGGAGGAGGAGGAAGATGACCACACATACCGATATCTTATACTGTGCACTGTAGAAATCCGGAATTTGGCACTTCGTAAACATCTTGGCTGTACTGCTCCATCTGGTGCAAATATCTGGAAACGAGAGAATACAAAATAGAAATATACAATTACTAATTAATTAATAATCAATCAAACAACCAATAAGATAATTAACGAAGAAGCTGCAATATAACAATTTTAAGAGCAAATCTTGCTGTCTCAGTTTATCATTAGCTTACATATATATATATATCACCTTCGAAATGCAGAGTAGATGAAACCATGGCGACTGAAGAAGGGGAATTTTCCTTGTGTTATTTGTCCTGTACTCTATTTTTTCGTTGTTTAAGAAAAATGTCCAGTTCCTTGGTTTTGTGTTTATGTTTTCATTTCTCATTGTGTTCGACGTTTTTTTGGTGTCCTGTACCCATATATGCATGTATATATACATGTAGAGGTAGGTACGTACCTATATGTATGTATATATGCATATGTTTTATTTATTAATTTATTATATATATATATATACATATATACATTTATTCTGCCTCCTACTAACATAGACTTCTTCAGATAGCATGAAACTGTAACATTATCATTGACTTCTTAGTCATGATTAGCATAAGTGAAACCAGTCGACTATTTAAATATATTATTTCATTAAAATATATATATATAATAATTTTTTACATAAAAATTTCTGTGCATTTTGTTTCTTTTTATATTTTTCACTAGAATTTCCCACATCATCATCATTTAACATCTGTTTTCCCAGCTGGCATGGGTTGGACGGTTCGACTGGGGTCTGAGAAACCAGGAGGCTGCACCAGGCCTCAATCTGATCTGGCAGTGTTTCTACAGCTTGATGCCCTTCCTAATGCCAACCACTCCGAGAGTGTAGTGAGAGATTTTTACATGCCAACATCACCTTGTTAACACACTTATAGAGCGATCTTACAAATATAAACACCGGCAGAAACATACCTTTAACTCATATAAGTGATTTCGCCAGTCTTTATAGTTTGAACATTTAGTTCACCTTGCACTTTACTTCAATAGAGAAATCTACTGCCAAGCCTTTGAACATTTTTTCAACCAACGTATCCCCCTTTATTTGTTCTCTACTTATTATTTCTTTAACCCTTCTCTTCCTAGTATCTGCCTTTGATGTCGAATCTACTAACGGTTTTTTAAAATACTTAATAACGTTCTGTTTATCATTTATGCAGTCATCGTAATTGTTATAATGTCTTGTTGTTGAGAGAGGGTCTCTTTCTTTCCTGATGAGAAGATTGCATTATTTTATACCGTTTATTCTTTTGGAATAAAACCAATGTTGTCTTCGAAACATATGTCGAAAGTAAAAGAATTTTATTAACATCTTCGTTCAACTCCATTTATTTACTTATATATATGTATATATATGTATATATGTATATGTATATATATATATATATATATATATATATATATCTATCATCATCATCATTTAGCATCAATTGTTCATATGGCATTGGGTGCAGGAGTGACTGTAAGTAGCTTGCTTACCAATTACATAATTCTGGGTTCAGTCCCACCGCGTGGCACCTTGGGCAAGTGTCTTCTACTATCACCTCGGGCCGGCCAAAGCCTTGTGAGTGGATTTGGTAGACGGAAACTGAAAGAAGCTCATCGTATATATGTGTGTGTGTGTGTGTGTGTGTGTTTGTCCTCCCACCATCACTTGACAACTGATGCTGGCGTGTCTACGTTCCTGTAACTTAGCTGTTTGGCATAAGAGACCAACTAATGGTGGTGCTCCAGCATGGCCACAGTCAAATGACTGAAACAAGTCAAATAATAAAAGAATAAAGAATACCTATGTGTAATGTATGGAGTGGCTGTGTGGTAAGTAGCTTGCTAACCAACCACATGGTTCTGGGTTCAGTCCCACTGCATGGCACCTTGGGCAAGTGTCTTCTGCTATAGCCCCGGGCCGACTAATGCCTTGTGAGTGGATTGGTAGATGGAAACTGAAAGAAGCCATCATATATATATATATATATATATAGGCGCAGGGTGGCTGTGTGTTAAGTAGCTTGCTAACCAACCACATGGTTCTGGGTTCAGTCCCACTGCATGGCACCTTGGGCAAGTGTCTTCTGCTATAGCCCCGGGCCGACTAATGCCTTGTAAGTGGATTTGGTAGACGGAAACTGAAAGAAGCCTGTTGTATATATGTATATATATATATATGTGTGTTTGTGTGTCTGTGTTTGTCCCCCTTGCATTGCTTGACAACCGATGCTGGTGTGTTTACTTCCCCGTTACTTAGCGGTTCGGCAAAAAGAGACCGATGGAATAAGTCCTGGGCTTACAAAAGAATAAGTCCCGGGGTCGAGTTGCTCGTTTAAAGGCGGTGCTCCAGCATGGCCGCAGTCACATGACTGAAACAAGTAAAAGAGAAAGAGAAAGAGAATCCGACATATACTCACCCTAAAATTCAGGAGTACCATCAATTGAGACTTGAGAATTAGTCCTTTTAGTTTACCATAAGTCTCCAGACTACCCTGCAAACAAACAAAAAAAAACAATATATCCATGTATGGAATCGATGTATAAACACCAACAAAATATTCTGTTGTGTCTGGGGAGAGTCATTATATTTTTGTGCCTTATAATTTAACACACTCACCGGTAAAATTTCCACTTATTTCTTATTTTTATTTTCCTAAAATTTTCCTTGCATTTTGCAACCTTTTCAATAGTCTTGACTCTCAACAAAATAGTTTCATACCAAATAAGTCCCCAGTTATTAACACATTGTTAAGCTCCAAAGAATGTATATATGTATGTATGTATATATATGTATATATGTATGTATATATATATATATATATGTATATATATATATGTCTCTCTTTGTTTTTTTCTCTCCTTGTTTTTTTTCTGTGTATCTTTCTGTTCAAGATCATAGGCTCGAAACATAAAAGAATTTTTCTATTTCTATTCTTGAGCACTATACTAATACATTTGTTTGTTTGTTTGTACTCCACCTGCCTTCGTCTTTTGTTTAATATCGTAAACTTTCCCTTTCCCTCTCTTTCCGAGAGGCACTGAGCAGCTATACGCACACATACACTACACACACGGCAGTAACTTCCACCTACCGAATTCAATCACAAAGCTCCGGTCGGCTCGGGGCTATAGCAGAAGACACCTACCCAAAGTGCCATATGTATATATGTATGTATATATGCATTTATATGTATATATGTATGTATGCATATATATATATGTATGCATGAATGTATATATGAATGTATGTAGGTAGGTAGTTAAGTTGGTAGGTAGGTGGGTATGTACGAATGTATATAGGTATGTATAATGCATGAATGTATATAAATATGTATGTAGTTAGGTATGTGTATATGTAAGAATTAAGTATTTATGTAGGTAGGTAGATATGTATATATATATATAAGACCAAAAGGGTACGGGCGCTGCTATATATATATGTATATGTAAAAAAATAATTTTGTATCGTCTTCTAAATGTTTTGCGTTCTTATCCCAGTTTGTATTTTTTTACATATACATATGTATATATATATATATATGTAGATAGGTAGGTATATATATGTAGGTTGGTAGGTAGGTAGGTATGTATGCATGAATGTATGTATGCATGTACGTATGTATGTAGGTAGGTAGGTATACTCTTCACTCTTTACTCTTTTACTTGTTTCAGTCATTTGACTGCGGCCATGCTGGAGCACCGCCTTTAGTCGAGCAAATCGACCCCGGGACTTATTCTTTGTAAGCCCAGTACTTATTCTATCGGTCTCTTTTTTGCCGAACCGCTAAGTAACGGGGACGTAAACACACCAGCATCGGTTGTCAAGCGATGCTAGGGGGACAAACACAGACACACAAACACACACACATATATATATATATATATATACATATATACGACAGGCTTCTTTCAGTTTCCGTCTACCAAATCCACTCACAAGGCATTGGTCGGCCCGGGGCTATAGCAGAAGACACTTGCCCAAGATGCCACGCAGTGGGACTGAACCCGGAACCATGTGGTTGGTTAGCAAGCTACTTACCACACAGCCACTCCTGCGCCTGGTATGTCATTATTCAGTTTTATTTGAAGCTTTCTTGCCAACAGAGAAAGAGCTGGTTTCTAACCATAAAAGCACAGTTTGAGCATGGTCCATACCAGTGCTGCCTGACTGGCTCCCATGCTGGTAGCACATAAAAAGCACCATTCAAGCATGGTCAGTGTCTGTCTCACCTGACTAGACCCCATGCTTGTGGCACATAAAAAGCACCATTTGAGCATTGTTGATGCCAGTGCCTCCTGCCTGGCTCCCATGCTGGTGGCACATAAAAAGCACAATTTGAACATGGTCCATGCCAGTACTGCCTGACGAGACCCCCATGCTGATGGCATGTAAAAAGCACCATTTGAGCATGGTCGATGCCAGTGCCTGGCTCCGTGCCTGTGGCACATAAAAAGCACCCACTACACTCACGGAGTGGTTGGCATTAGGAAGGGCATCCAGCTGTAGAAACCTTGCCAGATCAGACTGGAGCCTGGTGCAACCTCCTGGCTTGCCAGTCCTCAGTCAAACTGTCCAACCCATGTCAGCATGGAAAGGCGCAGGAGTTGATGTGTGGTAATTAGCTTGCTTACCAACCACATGGTTCAGGTTTCAGTCCCACTGCGTGGCATCTTGGGCAAGTGTCTTCTACTATAGCCTCGGGCCGACCATATATATATATATATATATATATATATATATTGGTATATGTATACAGACATATATATATATGTACATATATAAAATATATATATATATACATATATATATATACATACATGTACATATATAAAAATATATATATATACATATATATACATACATATTCATATATATATATATATGTATATATATGTATATATATAGAGATATATATATATATATATATATATGTACATACATACACACTCACACACACACAAACACAATATTTTGCTGCCTCCATTTTTACATAGTTGTTCAACAGAAATATTTGCATGTAGATTTCCTTAATTATCTCCATTCTTCAACTTAAAACAACCTGACACATCACACCACAACACCTTGGTGATTCTTTTTTTCTCCTTTGCAAAACCGTAATTGTCAACAAACAACGCTGTGATGTCATTGCTATGGCATCACTAGTGGTATGCGTTACTTGCTAATTATTCTTCGTTGCACAGGTAGGTCACAATGTAGCCAGAACAGGAAAACGGAATATAATAATAATAATGATGATAATAATAAAAAAAAAAATAGCTGAATGTAACACTAATTAAATTACAAGAAACTTGGCCAGAAAAGAGAGAGCGGTGTAATAAGGAATAGGGGGATGTGTGGAAGGATGGTGGAGGAGAGAGAGAGGAGAGAAAAAGAGGGAGAAGAGATTGGTTGGATGGATGGATGGGTGAAGGGTTTGATGTAATAAGGAATAGGGGCGAGGGAGGGGATGTGTGGCAAGGATGGTCAGGAGGGATGAAGAGGATAGATAGATGGACAGATGGCTAGATGGAGGAGAGTGGGTGAGAGAGAGGAGAGGAGAGGAAAAGGAAGGGAGAACAGATTGGTTGGATGGATGGATGGGTGAAGGGTTTGATGTAATAAGGAACAGTAGAATAGGCGGCAAGCTGGCAGAATCGTTAGCACGGCGAGCGAAATGCGTAGCCGTATTTTGTCTGCCATTACGTTCTGAGTTCAAATTCCGCCGAGGTCGACTTTGCCTTTCATCCTTTCGGGGTTGATAAATTAAGTACCAGTTACGCACTGGGTTGGATATAATCAACTTAATCCATTTGTCTGTCCTTGTTTGTCGCCTCTGTGTGTAGCCCCTTGAGGGTAGTAAAGAAATAAGGAACAGGGGTGGGGGAGGGGGAATGTGTGAAAGGATGGTCAGGAGATGGCTGGGTGGACAAGAGGATGGATGGATGGGTGTGGACAGACAGAAGGAGAGAGGAACAGACAGAGCAAGGGATAAACAGATGGATGTATGGATAGGCACATGGATGCTTAGCTGAGTGGGTAGATGGGTAGATTGACAGGTGGACAGATGCCTGTATAGAACAATGGGTGGATGGATGAATGTCTAGACCAGTGCTTTTCAAACTTTTTGCTGGAGCGGAATCCCAAGGAAACGTTCCACTGGCTCGAGGAACCCCTGTGCAATAATTTAATAGTCTTATGCACACATATCTGCACAGGAGAATTAAAAATTACTGCCGATTTTAGCAGTTTTGTGACTTCTTGCGGAACCTCAAGGAAACGTTCCACTGGCTCGAGGAACCCCTGAGCAATAGTTTAATAGTCTTATGCACACATATCTGCACAGGAGAATTAAAAATTACGTAACTTCTTGCGGAACCCTTGGACTGTACTGGCGGTACCCCTGCACTGTACTGGTGGAACCCTAAGGTTTCGCGGAACCCTGGTTGAAAACCACTGGTCTAGACAGATAGATGTTTCCATCCTACAAAACCACACAAATAATTCAAAGAGCTAATTTCCTCATCCAAGCTATATTTTGTGTTTCGGATTATCTTGTGTGTGTAGTTCTTTGTTCTCTGCCTTGTTGCTCACATCAGATGTTTATACGAGTGTGTGTGTGTACAGAGAGAAAGAGAGATACATGCATATATATATATATATATATATATATATATATATACTAGCAGTATCGCCGGCGTTGCTCGGGTTTGTAAGGGAAATAACTATATAAGCATTTTTAGAGAGTTACTCCCTTATAGATGCCAATTCGGGCTTTCTTAGCCATTTCTGTTTTGGTGTCTTCAAGCCATGAAGTCGTTGTTCTAAAAGAACGCTGGTCTCCTTGACAACGCATTACGACGTTGATTTCCTTACACTCCCTTCCCCACAGCTTCGCGAGGGAGGGAAGAAGGGGGAGAAGCAAACACAGGTGCAGCTGTGACCATGGACGCCAACTCCGCCACCATCGACACACGAAAAATTATGCATTAAAATGGAATAAAAAATTATGTTAAATTATTTTTAAAATCGTAGACTCATCGTAGACGTGCGCTAATAGTCAGACGGGCTCGATATTAATCACGACTATAAGCTACCCGAATTTGGTTAAACTGTACCGCAAAATGTGGGAGTAGTTAGGAATCTAAATCGAAGGGGACAGACACTCACACAACTACAGTTTTATATATATAGATATATATACTAGCATTACGACCCGTCTTTGCTGGTCATAGTGCTAGTGCATGTATATATGTGTATATATATGTGTACATATTGCATGTACATCTATATATATACATCTATGCATAAAATACAAAATACAAAGTTATATCTTGATATCGCTAGTGATAACAATACTGAAAATATATAACAGACTGGAATTGTAGGACTATTCCATTTCTGCACACTAAGTTTATTTTTTATTTATTCCCATTCATGTGAAACCACTGATTCAAGTTCAAGTCATTGATGCAATTTAATACCAATTGCTATTTTTACTTTTGTTATGTTATGATTATATTATACTTTAGTTTGATTTTAATTATTACTTACTACATATAATTCAATTGTAATTATTATTTTTATTGTTAAAGTGAAAGTATCTGACATAAAATAGAGAAATATTTTGTTTCACTTTTAACACATAATACTGAAATAGTGGAGAAGATATGATATTGCTATGGGCTCGCTCTAGGCAAGAAGTTGAACCTTTTTTTTTTGCCCATGAAACTACATGGACCCTAAGTAAGGCATGCGTAAAATTTGAATGAAATTGGTTGTGTAGTTCTCAAGTTTTAGGGAAACACACAGACAGACAGACAGACACACATTCTCAGTTTTATATATATGAAAAGATATCATCATCAACGTCCGTTTTCCGCGCTAGCACAGATATATATATATATATATATATCTTTTTATATATATAAAACTGAGAATGAGTGTGTCTGTCTAGTATATATATATATATATATATATATGTATATGTGTGTGTGTATACTTAAATATGTATATGTGTATATATATATATATATATAGCATATATATATATATATATATATATACACACATGCATATACCTAGAGATAGATATGAATGCACACACAAACACACACATATTTGTATACAACCATACAGACATTTATATATATACATATATTATAATGGCGGTGCCCCAGCATGGCCACAGCTCATAAGCTGAACTAGAATCAATCAATCAATCAATCATATATATACATATATTATATATATATATATATATAATATATATATATATATATATATATATGTATATATATATATGTAAATGCACACGTGCACTCTCTCTCTCTCATTTTTCTCCTCTCTTTCTTTCTCACATACACACATACACCTACACACACACACACACAAACCTATAAAAGAGTTAAAGGGCAACAAAATAAAAACAGCCCTTCCGTCACAAACCTACCGTGTCTGAATCGTTTTCCGCTTCCACCACTGGGAATCCACAGGAAGTTTCCACTTTGAGGAGATCCACAATTTTACCCACCGAACAAATGGTTGGAACACAAACCACTGGCTTGCTCATGATGTCGCTGAAATATTGAGACAAAGAGGAAATATATATAGGCGCAGGAGTGGCTGTGTGGTCAGTAGCTTGTTTACCAACCACATGGTTCCGGGTTCAGTCCCACTGCGTGGCACCTTGGGCAAGTGTCTTCTGCTATAGCTTCGGGCCGACCAAAGCCTTGTGAGTGGATTTGGTAGACGGAAACTGAAAGAAGCCTGTCGTATATATATATATAGGCGTAGGAGTGGCTGTGTGGTAAGTAGCTTGTTTACCAACCACATGGGTCCGGGTTCAGTCCCACTGCGTGGCACCTTGGGCAAGTGTCTTCTACTATAGCCTCGGGCTGACCAAAACCTTGTGAGTAGATTTGGTAGACGGAAACTGAAAGAAGCCTGTCGTATATATATATATATGGCCGTAGGAGTGGCTGTGTGGTAAGTAGCTTGTTTACCAACCACATGTTTCCGGTTCAGTCCCACTGCATGGCACCTTGGGCAAGTGTCTTCTATATAAGCCTCGGGCCGACCAAAGCCTTGTCAGTGGATTTGGGGTAGACGGAAACTGAAAGAAGCCCGTCGTATATATGTATATATATATATATGCGTGTGTGTGTTTGTGTGTCTGTGTTTGTCCACCTAAAGCTGGTGTGTTTATGTCCCCGTTACTTAGCGGTTCGGCAAAAGAGACCGATAGAATAAGTACTGGGCTTACAAAAAGAATAAGTCCCAGGGTCGATTTGCACGACTAAAGGCGGTGCTCCAGCACGGCCGCAGTCAAATGACTGAAACAAGTAAAAGAGTATAGGGTTCATATATGAGGGGGTGCCGAAAAGCTCCTGATTTTGGGTAACAGAAAATACAGGAGAATCAGTTAATTATGATTTTATTCAACATATTCCCCTCTCAGACTCCCACACTTATTGCAGCAGTCCTTCAGCTTTTTCTAAGTCCTGTAAGGAGTGGGTGTGTGGTAAGTAGCTTGCTTACCAACCACATGCTTCTGGGATCAGTCCCACTGTGTGGCACCTTGGGCAAGTGTCTTCTGCTATAGCCTTGGGCCGACGAAAGCTGGGGAACACATACGCCATTGAAACAGGGAAACCGAGCCCATGAGCCTGGCTAAGCTTTAAAAGGGCACATTTATGTATATATATGTATAGTGGAGGCACGTGGTTTAGTGGTTAGGGTGTCAGCATCATGATTGTAAGATTGTGGTTTCGATTCCTGGACTGGGCGACGCGTTGTGTTCTTGAGCAAAACACTTCATCTCCCGTTGCTCCAGTCCACTCAGCTGGCAAAAAGGAGTAACACTGCGATGGACTGGCATCCCGTCCAGCTGGGGAACACATACGCCATAGAAACCAGGAAACCGGGCCCATGAGCCTGGCTAGGCTTTAAAAGGGCACATTTATTATTTATTATATTAATTCCCATTATGTCCTTTATATTGTATCGAAATTTCATGCATTTATTTGTAAAGTCAAGGAAGTTATTAAAGATTGAAACCCCTCAGTGACTTTTGGAACCCCTTGTATATTTTATGTGGACCTGCAGGGCTCTTATGACCCCTGTTGGGAACCATTGATACTTGATTTATCATTTTTTCATGCATTTATTTGTAAAGTCAAGGAAGTTATTAAAAATTGAAACCCCTCAGTGACTTTTGGAACCCCTTGTATATTTTATGTGGACCTGCAGGGCTCTTATGACCCCTGTTGGGAACCATTGATACTTGATTTATCATTTTTTCATGCATTTATTTGTAAAGTCAAGGAAGTTATTAAAAATTGAAACCCCTCAGTGACTTTTGAACCCCTTGTATATTTTATATGTGGACCTGCAGGGCTCTTATGACCCCTGTTGGGAACCATTGATACTTGATTTATCATTTTTTCATGCATTTATTTGTAAAGTCAAGGAAGTTATTAAAAATTGAAACCCCTCAGTGACTTTTGGAACCCCTTGTATATTTTATGTGGACCTGCAGGGCTCTTATGACCCCTGTTGGGAACCATTGATACTTGATTTATCATTTTTTCATGCATTTATTTGTAAAGTCAAGGAAGTTATTAAAGATTGAAACTCCTCAGTGACTTTTGGAACCCCTTGTATATTTTATGTGGACCTGCAGGGCTCTTATGACCCCTGTTGGGAACCATTGATACTTGATTTATCTAAATATATGGCATTGGCTGATTTGAGTTATTTCCCTGTAGCTCCCTCTCTGCCCTGCTTTGTTTTCTTTACGTACCTTGCTTTGACATCTTCAAACATTGGCGGGGGTTCCGAGGGGAGCATCGGTATACCAGCAACATGGATGTTCATCTCATACAGACCCTAATAAGGAGAAAAAAGGGGAAGGTTTATAACAATGGCAAAATTATCAGGGTGAATTAATCCTTTTTGATTACCTATTTCTTTATTACCCACACGGGGCTAAACACAGAGGGGACAAACAAGGACAGACATAGGTATTAAGTCGATTACATCGACCCCAGTGCGTAACTGGTACTTAATTTATCAACCCTGAAAGGATGAAAGGCAAAGTCGACCTCGGCGGAATTTGAACTCACAACGTAACGGCAGACGAAATACCTCTAAGCATTTCGTCCGGCGTGCTAACGTTTCTGCCAGCTCGCCTCCTTTGATTACCATGATGCATTGCTCTGTATCTCTGCTCCTTTTTCCTTGAATTATCTTTCTTCTTGTGGAGGAGCAATAGCCCAGTGGTTAGGGCAGCGGATTCGCGGTCGGAGGATTGCGGTTTCGATCCCAGACCGGGCGTTGTGTGTGTGTTTATTGAGCGAAAACACCTAAAGCTCCACGAGGCTCCGGCAGGAGGTGGTGGCAACCCCTGTTGTACTCTTTCGCCCCAACTTACTCTCACTCTCTCTTCTGCGATGGACTGGTGTCCCGACCAGCTGGAGGGAAACACATACACCACAGAAGCTGGCAAACCGGGCCCATGAGCCTGGCTAGGCTTGAAAAGGGCGCATAAATAAAATAATATAAAATAATGTAATCGTCTCATCAGGAAAGAAAGAGAACCCATCTCAACAACAAGACATTATTACAATTTTGATGACTGCATAAATGTATTTGTTTACTACCCACGAGGGGCTAAACACAGAGGGGACAAACAAGGACAGACAAATGGATTAAGTCGATTATATCGACCCCATTGTGTAACTGGTACTTAATTTATCAACCCCCGAAAGGATGAAAGGCAAAGTCAACCTCGGTGGAATTTGAACTCAGAGCGTAGCGGCAGACGAAATACCTATTTCTTTACTACCCACAAGGAGCTAAACACAGAGGGGACAAACAAGGACAGTCAAAGGGATTAAGTTGATTACATCAACCCCAGTACATAACTGGTACTTAATTTATCGACCCCGAAAGGATGAAAGGCAAAGTCGACCTCGGCGGAATTTGAACTCAGAGCGTAATGGCAGACGAAATACCTATTTCTTTACTACCCACAAGGGGCTAAACATAGAGTGGACAGGACAAACAAGGACAGACAAACGGATTAAGTCGATTACATCGACACCAGTGCGTAACTGGTACTTACTTTATCGACCCCGAAAGGATGAAAGGCAAAGTCGACCTCGGCAGAATTTGAAATCAGAGCGTAGCGGCAGACGAAATACCACTAAGCATTTCGCCCGGTATGCTACCGTTTCTGCCAGCTCGCCGCCTTATGATGACTGCATAAATGATAAACAGAACGCTATTAAGTATTTAAAAAAAACCGTTAGTAGATCCGACGTCAAAGGCAGATACTAGGAAGAGAAGTGTTAAAGAAATAATAAGTAGAGAACAAATAAAGGGGGATATATTGGTTGAAAAAATGTTCAAAGGCTTGGCAGTAGATTTCTCTTTTGAAGTAAAGTGCAAGGTGAACTAAATGTTCAAACTATACAGATTGTTATAAATCACTTGGAGGCGCAATGGCCTAGTGGTTAGGGTAGCGGACTCGCGGTTGCAGGATCGCGGTTTCGATTCCCAGACCGGGCATTGTGAGTGTTTATTGAGCAAAAACACCTAAAAAGATCCACGAGGCTCCGGCAGGGGGCGGTGATCCCTGCTGTACTCTTTCACCACTCTTTCTTCTGTTGGCCTGCTCGCTTAGCCAGCGGGGTGGTGTCATTCGAAGGCTAAAACAATGCGAACGCATTGTGACCAGCGATGTGTAACAACATCTGATGGTCTGGTCAGTCACAGTAATCACGTGATGTATATGATATATATACATATAAATATATATGGAACTGAACCCAGAACCATGTGGTTGGTAAGCAAGCTACTTACCACACAGCCACTCTTGCGTCTATACATACTCTTTTACTTGTTTCAAACGCATTGTGACCAGCGATGTGTAACAACATCTGATGGTCTGGTCAGTCACAGTAATCACGTGATGTATATGATATTATTATTATTATTATTAGTATTAGTATTAGTATTTTCAGCTTCGCCTCGTATTGCATTTTCTGTATAATTTATTAGTTATTGTTGACCATCGGTTTCCGGCCTCGTGTCTCGCTAAATACAGAATAGATATTTAAGTTTCTCCATACAGGGGTTTTTCAATGGCGGCCGATTTTCGCGGGGTTCCACTATTCCCTTCTCTGTCTCTCTCCCTCTTTTACGTTGTCTGCCCTCCCCCCTATTTATGTTCCTAACACTAGCTTAATGATAACTAAGTTATTTTACTAAATTCTTTGTCATATTTAGAATTAATTGAAAGAAACACAGAACATCTCAACAGAAATATGGTTAACAAAAGGGTTAAGAAGAAAAATAATCAGCAGAAGACATGAGAGAAGGAGACCTCAATCTGGCCACTCTATATGCTAGAAATAATAGCCTAAATTTCCTTCAATACACACCCTTCCAACTGCTTCTAATGTGCATCTGCCCAAATGTAGAGGTGTGTTTAACCCTTTCATTACCAACCTGGCTCTGGCTCTGAGTACAAATGTCTTGTTTTCATAAGTTCTGAATTAAAATCTTCCACCAAACCTTAGTCACAATTTATGTTCCTAACACTAGCTTAATGATAACTAAGTTATTTTACTAAATTCTTTGTTATATTTAAAATTAATTGAAAAAACCACAGAGCATCTCTAAATATAGTAACAAAAGGGTTAAAGCTACTAAATCCACTCACAAGGTTTTTGTCCCCCTGGGGTTACAGTAGAAGACACTTGCTCGAGGTGCCAGGCAGTAGGACTGAACCCAAGACTGCATGGTTCCAAAGCAAGCTTCTTAACCCCCGTCTGGCACCTGTGTCGGTGGCACATAAAAACACCATCCGAGCGTGGCCGTCTGCCAGCCTCATCTGGCACCTGTGTCGGTGGCACATAAAAACACCATCCGAGCATGGCCGTCTGCCAGCCTCATCTGGCACCTGTGTCGGTGGCACATAAAAACACCATCCGAGCGTGGCCGTCTGCCAGCCTCATCTGGCACCTGTGTCGGTGGCACATAAAAACACCATCCGAGCGTGGCCGTCTGCCAGCCTCATCTGGCACCTGTGTCGGTGGCACATAAAAACACCATCCGAGCGTGGCTGTCTGCCAGCCTCATCTGGCACCTGTGTCGGTGGCACATAAAAACACCATCCGAGTGTGGCCGTCTGCCAGCCTCATCTGGCACCTGTGTCGGTGGCACATAAAAACACCATCCGAGCGTGGCCGTTCGCCAGCCTCGTCTGGCACCTGTGTCGGTGGCACATAAAATCACCCACTACACTCTCGGAGTGGTTGGCGTTAGGAAGGGCATCCAGCTGTAGAAACACTGCCAGATCTGACTGGCCTGGTGCAGCCTTCGGGCTCCCCAGACCCCAGTTGAACCGTCCAACCCATGCTAGCATGGAAAGCGGACGTTAAACGATGATGATGATGATGAAGGAAGACCAGAGAAAAAACTTACACAAAAAGAATGGAAACTCGCCCTCGCCACCTACCGTTGAGAAAAAGTCTCCGACCCATTTGGATATGATAAGGACCATCATGAGGGGCAGTCCAAGGGTTATGTCACCGGTGCATTCAACCAGAATTACCATTATGCTGATAGTGGTGCGCACAATCCCACCGAGTTGAGATGCGGCCCCGAGGAGGGCGTATTTGCCCAAATTGTTTTTCTGGAATTGGAAAAGAAAAGGAAAAAGAACATGAATACACAAAGGAATACTCTTTTATTCTTTTACACGTTTCAGGCATTTGGCTGCGGCCATGCTGGAGCACCGCCTTTAGTCGAGTAAATCGACACCCCCCACAGGACTTATTCTTTGTAAGCCTAGTACTTACACTCTACTGGACTGTTTTGTTGACGCGCTAAGTTATGGGGATATAAACACACTAACATTGATTGTCAAGTGATGGTGGCAGAGACAAAGACACACACATACATATAAATATATATATACGACGGGCTTCTTTCAGTTTCTGTCTACCAAATTCACTCACAAGGCTTTGGTTGGTCTGAGGAGGCTATAGTAGAAGACACTTGCCCAAGATGCCACGCAGTGGAACTGAACACAGAACTATGTGGTTGGTAAGCAAGCTACTTACCACACAGCCACTCCTACACCTATATAAATATATATACATATATACGACGGGATTCTTTCAGTTTCCGTCTACCAAATCCACTCACAAGGCTTTGGTCGGCCCGAGGCTATAGTAGAAGACACTTGCCCAAGGTGCCACGCAGTGGGACTGAACCCGGAACCTAACTACTCCCACATTTTGCGGTGCAGTTTAACCAAAACCGGGTATCTTATAGTCGTGATTCATATCGAGCCCTTCTGGGTATTAGCGCGCGTCTACGATAAGTCTATGATTTAAAAAAACATTTACCATCGTTTTTTTTTCCCTTTTTAATGCAGTTTTTTGCTATTTTTTGGCTATAACTCTCTAAAAATACTTATATAGTTATTTCCCTTACCAACCCGAGCAACGCCGGGTGATACTGCTAGTATATATATATATATATATATATATATATATATATATATATATATATAGGAGTGGCTGTGTGGTAAGTAGCTTGTTTACCAACCACATGGTTCCAGGTTCAGTCCCACTGCATGGCACCTTGGGCAAGTGTCTTCTACTATAGCCTCGGGCCGCCCAAAGCCTTGTGAGTGGATTTGGTAGATGGAAACTGAAAGAAGCCCGTCGTATATATGTATATATATATATGTGTGTGTGTGTGTTTGTGTGTCTGTGTTTGTCCCCCTAGCATTGCTTGACAACCGATGCTGGTGTATTTATGTCCCCGTTACTTAGCGGTTCGGCAAAAGAGACCGATAGAATAAGTACTGGGCTTACAAAAAGAATAAGTCCCGGGGTCGAGTTGCTCGATTAAAGGCGGTGCTCCAGCATGGCCGCAGTCAAATGACTGAAACAAGTAAAAGAGTAAAAGAGAGAGTATATATATGCAGACACACACATTTATTGGGATACATTTAATATGCTTACTACTTGTCAAGTTTATGGAAAGCAAAATTAATGATTTAAAGAATGTCCTAGTGTCTCCCATAAAATTGCAATGTTCAGAATAAGTCATAGGGAAGTAGGAACTGATAAAATAGGTAAGCAGGAACTGATTAAATATGGTAAGCAAGACAGGTGTGTAGACACCAAAATGTAAATTGTGGTTGCTTACTTAATTTACACCTGGAAATTATAATGCATATTGTATGACAGGGCTGAGTGTACTTCTCAGGTTCTGAGTTAGGAATCGGATGTTTTATGGGAAGTTGATGTCCAGGTGTGGTTCTTGTGGTTAAGATGCTTTCTTGCTAACCATGAGGTTTTGAGTTCAGTCCCACTGTGTGGTTTACATTGGGCAAATGTCTTTTTACAATGGTTCTCAGCTGACCAATACCTTGTGGAGGATTTGAGAAATGGAAACTGAAAGAAGCCCATTTTGTGTGTTTGTGTGTGCATATGTATATGGTATAGGAGGCGCAATGGCCCAGTGGTTAGGGCAGTGGACTCGCGGTCGTAGGATCACAGTTTCGATTCCCAGACCGGGCGTTGTGTGTGTTTATTGAGCGAAATCACCTAAAACCTCCACGAGGCTCTGGCAGGGGATGGTGGCGATCCCTGCTGTACTCTTTCACCACAACTTTCTCTCACTCTTACTTCCTGTTTCTGTTGTACCTGTATTTCAAAGGGCCGGCCTTGTCACTCTCTGTGTCACGCTGAATATCCCCGAGAACTACGTTAAGGGTGCACGTGTCTGTGGAGTGCTCAGCCACTTACATGTTAATTTCACGAGCAGGCTGTTCCGTTGATTCGGATCAACCGAAACCCTCATCGTCGTAACCGACGGAGTGCTTCCATATGATATAGGAGGCGCAATGGCCCAGTGATTAGGGCAGCGGACTCGCGGTCGTAGGATCGCGGTTTCGATTCCCAGACCGGGCGTTGTGTGTGTTTATTGAGCGAAAACACCTAAAAGCTCCACGAATCTCCGGCAGGGGTTGGTGGTGATCCCTGCTGTACTCCTTCACCACTCTTTCTCTCACTCTTTCTGCTGTTGGCCTGCTCGCTTAGCCAGCGGGGTGGCGTCATTTGAAGGCTAAAACAATGTGAAGTGCATTGTGACCAGCGATGTGTAGCAACATCTGATGGTCTGGTCGGTCACAGTAATCACGTGATGTATATGATATATATACATATAAATATATATGGAACTGAACCCGGAACCATGTGGTTGGTAAGCAAGCTACTTACCACACAGCCACTCCTGCGTCTATACATACTCTTTTACTCTTTTACTTGTTTCAGTCATTTGACTGCGGTCATGCTGGAGCACCGCCTTTAATCGAGCAAATCGATCCCAGGACTTATTCTTTGTAAGCCCAGTACTTATTCTATCGGTCTCTTTTTGCCGAACCACTAAGTAACGGGGACATAAACACACCAGCATTGGTTGTCAAGCAATGCTAGGGGGACAAACACAGACACACACATACATATATATATATATATACATATATACTACGGGCTTCTTTCAGTTTCCGTCTACCAAATCCACTCACAAGGCTTTGGTCGGCCCGAGGCTATAGTAGAAGACACTTGCCCAAGATGCCATGCAGTGGGACTGAACTCGGAACCATGTGGTTGGTAAGCAAGCTACTTACCACACAGCCACTCCTGCATCTATACATATATATATATATATATATATATATATATATATATGTGTGTATCTGTGTATCTTTCTGTTGAAGAGCGTAGGCTTGAAACGTTAAAGACTTGTTTTATTTATATTTCCTGAGCGCCATACTAATACAATTGTTTGTTTGTTTTCCACCTGCCTTCGTCTTTTGTCTATTTTCATAAAGCTTCCCGTTATATATATATCTTTTATCTGTATCTGATTCAGACATTAAACTGTAGCCATGCTGGGGCATCCCTTTGAAGAACATTTAGCCAAATGAACCAACCCCAGTACATGAGTACATTTATTTATTTAAGCCTGGTACTTATTCTATCAGTCTCTGTTTGCTTAATCGCTAAGTTATGAAAACCTGAACGATTTTACATCTGAGTTATCAAAAATTTTGCCAAATTAAAAAGGGTCATGGTCATCAATAATGAGGGGACATATCATTTTGATTAAATATATCAGTTAACCCTGTTATGCTGTGTCCCTACTATAGTGGCAATAGCTTAAATATTATCCCTGTTGGATTCCTGATAAAGGGGACTTCAACAACATGGCAGAAAATAATATAAAATATTAAAAGCAGACAAAAGGCGCAGGAGTGGCTGTGTGGTAAGTAGCTTGCTAACCAACCACATGGTTCCGGGTTCAGTCCCACTGCGTGGCATCTTGGGCAAGTGTCTTCTGACATAGCCCCGGGCCGACCAATGCCTTGTGAGTTGATTTGGTAGATGGAAACTGAAAGAAGCCTGTCGTATATATGTATATATATATATATATATGTATGTGTGTGTATATGTTTGTGTGTCTGTGTTTGTCCCCCTAGCATTGCTTGACAACCGATGCTGGTGTGTTTACGTCCCCGTCACTTAGTGGTTCGGCAAAAAGAGACCGATAGAATAAGTACTGGGCTTACAAAAGAATAAGTCCCGGGGTCGAGTTGCTCGACTAAAAAGGCGGTGCTCCAGCATGGCCGCAGTCAAATGACCGAAACAAGTAAAAGAAAAAGAAAAAAAGAAGAAAAAAAACCTGATCACATTGAAGCTTTGTAGTCCTTATTAATCGTGTCCCCCTCAGTTTTTGTTGGCTTTTGTTTACAGTCGTAAAAAACAAACGAACCATTTTGCAATGAAATGAGCGTGGGATAAACCCAGTTCCTTGTCTTATAAATGAAGAAAACCTAGATTCTTTGTGGGGGAAGAAATCATTGATGATGTCTGTTCTTATAAATAATAATGAAATCATTGTATACTGGGCTCAGGTGCAATGATGTTGTCTATTCTTCTTACGCAGACAATGAAAACGATTTTAACAATCAAACTCAAGAAAGTGATGAAGAAAGTAACAAACTGTGTGAAGAAATACAGTAATTGAGAGATAAGTCCATTATTGTTAAGTATACATAGGCGCAGGAGTGGCTGTGTGGTAAGTAGCTTGCTAACCAACCACATGGTTCCGGGTTCAGTCCCACTGCGTGGCATCTTGGGCAGGTGTCTTCTGCTATAGCCCCGGGCCGACCAATGCCTTGTGAGTGGATTTGGTAGACGGAAACTGAAAGAAGCCTGTCGTATATATGTATATATATATATATGTATGTGTGTTTCTGTGTTTGTCCCCCTAGCATTGCCTGACAACCGATGCTGGTGTGTTTACATCCCCGTCACTTAGCGGCTCGGCAAAAGGGACCGATAGAATAAGTACTGGGCTTACAAAGAATAAGTCCCGGGGTCGATTTGCTCGACTAAAGGCGGTGCTCCAGCATGGCCGCAGTCAAATGACTGAAACAAGTAAAAGAGTAAAAGAGTATACTAGCCATCTCAATGTGGCTAACCTCTAAGAGTGGGTGTTACTGTAGCTTTTAACCCCAGGAGATCATCGTCTCCAGCTGGCTTTAGGCACACTTTCTGTGCACTTATGTTTTAAAGCCAGCGGGAGACGATGATCTCCTGGGGCTACACGCTACAGTAACACCCACCCCCCTTAGTGGTTAGCCATATTGAGATGGCTACTCTCTTTCTCTTTTACTCTCTTTTACTTGTTTCAGCCATTTGACTGCGGCCATGCTGGAGCACCGCCTTTAGTCGAGCAAATCGACCCCACCGGGACTTATTCATTGTAAGCCCAGTACTTATTCTATCGGTCTCTTTTGCTGAACCGCTAAGTAACGGGGACGTAAACACACCAGCATCGGTTGTCAAGCGATGTTGGGGGGACAAACACAGACACACAAACATATACACACACAAAACAATATATATATATATATATATATACATATATATACTCTTTCTACTCTTTTACTTGTTTCAGTCATTTGACTGCGGCCATGCTGGAGGCACCGCCTTTAGTTGAGCCAAATCGACCCCGGGACTTATTCTTTGTAAGCCCAGTACTATTCTATCGGTCTCTTTTGCCGAACCGCTAAGTGACGGGTACGTAAACACACCAGCATCGGTTGTCAAGCAATGCTAAGGGGACAAACACACACACATACACACATATACATATATATATATATATATATATACGACGGGCTTCTTTCAGTTTCCGTCTACCAAATCCACTCACAAGGCATTGGTCGGCCTGTGGCTATAGTAGAAGACACTTGCCCAAGGTGCCACGCAGTGGGACTGAACCCGGAACCATGTGGTTGGTAAACAAGCTACTTACCACACAGCCACTCCTGCGCATGTAATTTGTTCATGTAATTTGTATTTATTATTGTTATTTTCCTGGATTTTTTTGTGATTCTGTCCATTAGTTTGACTAACAATACAGTGGTTGAGAGATAGGCCTATTATTGTTATTCTCCTAAATATTTAGAGAGTTCTGTCCATTAGTTTAGGGTTAAAGAAACATACAAACATAGATATGGAAGCACTCTGTCGGTTACGACGATGAGGGTTCCGGTTGATCCGATCAACGGAACAGCCTGGGTCATCTCAGTGATATTCAGCATGACACAGAGAGTGACAAGGCCGGCCCTTTGAAATACAGGTACAACAGAAACAGGAAGTATGAGTGAGAGAAAGTTGTGGTGAAAGAGTACAGCAGGGATCACCACCATCCCCTGCCGGAGCCTCGTGGAGCTTTAGGTGTTTTCGCTCAATAAACACTCACAACACCCGGTCTGGGAATCGAAACTGCGAACCTATGACCGCGAGTCCGCTGCCCTAACCACTGGGCCATTGCGCCTCCACACAAACATAGATATATAGATATAAAGACAAGAGAAGACATAAAAATACAGAGACACATGGTTGACAATAAGAGTCCTCCTTACCAAATGTGGGAAAATCTCCATGCATCCATAGCCAAGCAGCCGTCCCCAGATGGCCCCTATTGTCAGGGAAGGGATGAAGACCCCACTGGAGATGCTCAGGCCATATGTCCAGACAGAGAGTAGAAAATACAGAACCAAAAATATAAGTAATGTGGTCACTTTGTAGGAACCTGCAAAATAAAGGTGGTTTAGAGTTAGGGCAGGTGGACACAGAATTTTATGGGGTTAGTAGATGGAATTAATCACTTAAGGGCAGGTGGACACAGAATTTTATGGGGTTAGTAGATTGAATTAATCACTTAAGGGCAGGTGGACACAGAATTTTATGGGGTTAGTAGATGGAATTAATCACTTAAGGGCAGGTGGACACAGAATTTTACGGGGTTAGCAGATGGAATTAATCACTTAAGGGCAGGTGGACACAGAATTTTACGGGGTTAGTAGATGGAATTAATCACTTAAGGGTAGGTGGACACAGAATTTTATAGGGTTAGTAGATGGAATTAATCACTTAAGGGCAGGTGGACACAGAATTTTATGGGGTTAGTAGATGGAATTAATCACTTAAGGGCAGGTGGACACAGAATTTTATGGGGTTAGTAGATGGAATTAATCACTTAAGGGCAGGTGGACACAGAATTTTACGGGGTTAGTAGATGGAATTAATCACTTAAGGGCAGTTTGAAGGCGAGAGAATGCAGAATTGTCCAGGGCAAGCTATAGGGTCTGTGAGTAGCTGTGCCATGAGCTTTTTACAGTTCCCTATAGAGTAGATTCCAATTTCTCTCACCATCCACCCATTTATTCTTCAATTGAAAGATAAATTCATCTGCAACTTCCAAATTGTGCTTTCTGACCCCACAATTCTGATCTCTCTCTAATTAGAACCCTCTCCTTCCTCAGAAACCTTTTGATAGGAAACTCCACATGAGGCTCTGGCAGGGGGTAGTGCTGAACCCTGCTGTACACAGAGGGGGGGTTGAAGGTAAGAGAAAATGAGAGCAGAATCCACTGGGCCAGGCTATTGACAGTGCCACCACTCACTTACCATCTTTGCAAACCCCTACAGAATGGACTCCAACCTCTTTCATCTTCCACCTGTCTACACAGAACTTTGTGGGGTTAGTGGCTGGAGCTAATCCCTTAAGGATAGGTAGAAGGTGAGAGAGAGAGTGGAATCATCCAGATCAGGCTATTAACAGTGCAACCATTACTCTTATTCTTTACTCTTTACTCTTTACTCGTTTCAGTCATTTGACTGCGGCCATGCTGGTGCACCGCCTTTAATTGAGCAACTCGACCCCGGGACTTATTCTTTTGTAAGCCCAGTACTTATTCTATCGGTCTCTTTTGCCGAACCGCTAGGTAACGGGGACATAAACACACCAACATTGGTTGTTAAGCAATGCTAGGGGGACAAATACAGACATATATATATATACATATATACGACGGGCTTCTTTCAGTTTCCGTCTACCAAATCCACTCACAAGGCTTTGGTCGGCCCGAGGCTATAGTAGAAGACACTTGCCCAAGATGCCACGCAGTGGGACTGAACCCGGAACCATGTGGTTGGTAAGCAAGCTACTTACCACACAGCAACTCCTGTGCCTTATATATATATATATATATATATATATATATATATACATACATACAGACAGACAGACAGACAGACAGACAGAAAAGGAAAGGAAAAGGAAAGGAAAGGAAAGGAAAGAAAAGGGAAGGGAGGGGAGAGGAGAGGAGGAGAGGAAAGAGAGAAAGAAAGAAAGAAAGAAAGAAATAAAGCAAACCGTGAAATACATATTTATTTTTTAAAATGAAACAGAACAAACAATAAGATGGCAAATAATGTTTATTTTTGTACACTTCCACTTTATATTTGGAAAGTTTTCTCCTACTTTTTTCGTTGCAAAGTCTTTGATCGGATTCTTACTATGGCAACACAAGCGCTATGTAACCTCTTCAGATATTATCTCACCAAGTTGAAAGAGACTTTTTTTGTTTTGTGCTATTTACCGTTTACCATTTTCGTAGTGCCCCACTTCCCTTGATGTCCTAAACACGTACTTATTTAACTTATATACTCTATCATAAGCAAACTATGCAGTACTGTTTATACTGAAGAGAGTGGTCAATGCTTTGTTGATTACCTATATTCTTGGTGTACGTATATATATATATATAGTATATATATATATATATATATATATACTATATATATATAGCAAGGAAAAATTGTAAAGTGCAGAATGCTCAAATGAAAGAAAATTTTAATGAAATGAGAAATTGATAAAATATATAAATATATATTTATTCAAACCGTTTTTCGTCATTGTATGACTTGTCAAGAATATTTAGGTTAAAAAGTTTTTTTTCATTTGAGCATTCTGCACTTTTACAATTTTTCCTTGCTTATCATTTCTCCACGTGCGGTCAACACAACCCCACCATTTATTGATCTATATATATATATATATATATATATTAATAAATATATTTATTAATTAATGATTTTTGGATAATTTTGAAATTAATTCAGCAGTTTATATTTGCTGCTGAGAAGGCCGCGCGGTTGCGGTAGGTTTTGAAAATTTAGAGCATATAGACTGGAGGCTTCTTTACCATCGCCTCGTGGATATATACTCATCCTCGGCTTCTCTGCTGATGAGACACGCCAGTTGTAAATAAATTTAACTTAATTTAATTAATTTGTTTACCAAAGTTTGTTGAAACTATGCATAGTCCAGAGATGAAAAGGGTAAATGTTTTTATTTCTCTTTCAATTTCAGAATTACAACTATTTAGTGGTTTGAGTTTGGCTGTTCTTTCTAGTGGGTCGAATGTCCTATTATGGCATTCCTTATATTGTTGAATATATATATATTAATGTTCATTTGTACAATCATTATCATCATCATCATCGACTTAATCCGTTTGTCTGTCCTTGTTTGTCCCCTCTGTGTTTAGCCCCTTGTGGGTAGTAAAGAACTAGATAATCAATATACACAATACTTTTTGCATCCCCCAAAACTGAGGCCATCACCTTCCCAGTAGATGAAACGATCATGACCTTCTTGGGCAGGTGAGGATGGGTGTTTTCACTCCCGGGATTGTCTCTTCATCTCTGGCTCAAAGTGATGGACCCAATATTCATCCTCGCATAGGAAACATTTAAGGAAACTAGCTGGACCTTGCTCAAATAATGTCAGCTTTTCCCCGTGATGTGATCAGCCTGATGTGCTTTTGATCAAGTGTCAGAGTGCAGGGCACCCACCGAGGTACCTGTGTGTTTATATATATAGGCGACGAGATGGCAGAAACGTTAGCCATATTTCATCTGCCGTTGCGTTCTGAGTTCAAATTCCGCCGAGGTTGACTTTGCCTTTCATCCTTTCGGGATCGATAAATAAAGTACCAGTTACGCACTGGGGTCGATGTTATCGACTTAATCCGTTTGTCTGTCCTTGTTTGTCCCCTCTGTATTTAGCCCCTTGTGGGTAGTAAAGAAATAGGTATTTCGTCTGCGGCTACGTTCTGAGTTCAAACTCTGCCGAGGTTGACTTTGCCTTTCATCCTTTCGGGGTCGATAAATAAAGTACCAGTTATGCACTGGGGTCGATGTAATCGACTTAATACTTATGTCTGTCCTTGTTTGTCCCCTCTGTGTTTAGCCCCTTGTGGGTAATAAAAAAATAGGTATTTCGTCTGCCGTTATGTTCTGAGTTCAAACTCCGCCGAGGTTGACTTTGCCTTCCATCCTTTCGGGGTCGATAAATAAAGTACCAGTTCGCACTGAGGTCAATGTAATCGACTTAATCCGTTTGTCTGTCTTGTTTGTCCTCTCCGTGTTAGCCCCTTGTGGGTAGTAAAGAAAAGACATTTCGTCTGCGCTACATTCTGAGTTCAAATTCCGCCGAGGTCGACTTTGCCTTTCATCTTTCGGGTCGATAAATAAAGTACCAGTTACCACTGGGGTCAATGTAATCGACTAATCCGTTTGTCTGTCCTTGTTGTTCCCTCTGTTTTTAGCCCCTTGTGGTAATAAAAAAATAGGTATTCGTCTGCCGTTATGTTCTGAGTTCAAACTCCGTCGAGGTTGACTTTGCCTTTCATCCTTTCGGGGTCGATAAATAAAGTACCAGTTACGCACTGAGGTCAATGTAATCGACTTAATCCGTTTGTCTGTCCTTGTTTGTCCTCTCCGTGTTTAGCCCCTTGTGGGTAGTAAAGAAATAGACATTTCGTCTGCGGCTACATTCTGAGTTCAAATTCCGCCGAGGTCGACTTTGCCTTTCATCCTTTCGGGGTCGATAAATAAAGTACCAGTTACGCACTGGGGTCAATGTAATCGACTTAATCCGTTTGTCTGTCCTTGTTTGTTCCCTCTGTGTTTAGCCCCTTGTGGGTAATAAAAAAATAGGTATTTCGTCTGCCGTTATGTTCTGAGTTCAAACTCCGTCGAGGTCGACTTTGCCTTTCATCCTTTCGGGGTTGATAAATAAAGTACCAGTTACGCACTGGGGTCGATGTAATCGACTTAATCCGTTTGTCTGTCCCCTCTGTGTTTAGCCCCTTGTGGGTAGTAAAGAAAATATATATATAGGACAAAGCATTTTTTAATCAAAAGTTATTACTTGTATAAAATAACCTTTTTAAAGGTAAGCAGATTATTCATTAAAAAATTTACCTGATACAGGTGCAGGTGTGGCTGTATTGTAAGAAACTTGCTTCCCAACCACTTAGCTCCAGGTTCAGTCCCACTGCTTGGCACCTTGGGCAAGTGTCTTCTGCTATAGCCTCAGGCCGACCAAAGTGGATTTGGTAGATGGAAACTGAAAGAAGCCCATTGTATATATGTATGTATATATCTATGTGTGTGTGTCTTTGTATCTGTGTTTGTCACCTACCACTGCCTGATAATTGTTGCTGGTGTGTTTTTGTCCCTGTTACTTAGCAGTTCAGCAAAAGAGCGTGATAGAATAAGTACTAGACTTTAAGAAAAAAGTCTTGCAGTTGATTTGTTGGTCTAAAACCCCTCCGGGCTGTGCCCCAGCATGAAAGCGATCAAATGACTGAATCAAGTAAAAGATAAAAGGCACTATGTGTGTTTGACAACCTAAAGACAGTGAAAGCAGCTGTACAAACACTCTGTTCCATTAGTTCTGTGTTAACCTGATATTTAAAAAAATTTTTTTTTATAAAATTAGTATCTTTTAATTTACAATTTAGTTTAGACATTGATACTGCATACAAAAATGTTCTTAAATTTTTAAGTATGTGCCCAGTGCTTACCTATTTTGTCATGCAGCAGGCCTTTTAATGTAGATTCTGGTGTTGTTAGGAATAATGAGGTAAGTGAGTTATGTTGGTTATCTCCCTTGCAAAATACCTGAAAGATATAAATAAAATAGGGATGAAATAAAACTTCGCACAACAGAAAGAGGCATCACAAAGGAATAAATGATTATCTTATGAATTTCATTGGCTTACAGCAGTTTCTGCTGTGAGCAGCAGTGGACTCATAATTGAGTAAGAGCTTCATCAGAGCCTCAAATATGAAGTGCAGTTTATTTGGGAAAGAATTACACTTGTGCCTATATAGGAAACAGCATCAGATATACATACATATATATATATATATGTGTGTTTGTGTGTGTATTAAACATACATACATACATACATACATACATCATACATACATACATACATACATACATACATACATACATACATATTATAGGAAAGAATGGAGCTGAACAAAGATTTAACCGTGCCCTTTCTGTTGTGATTTTTGCTACCCAGGTATTGGTTATCTTTTGAATTATCCGTAATAAGATAATTCATTTATCTACTTCAATAATCATATATATATATATATATATATATATATATATATAAGCATTTTTAGAGATGTAAAGTATAATAGCCATCTCAATATGGCTAACCACAAGGGGGGGGTGTTACTGTAGCTTTTTACGTTCTGAGATTTAATAACATTTTTAGAGAGTTACTTCCCTTATATATGCCAAAATGCATTAAAAATGGGAAAAAATGATGGTAAATTTTTTTTAAATCGTAGACTCATCGTAGATGCGCGCTAATACCCAGAAGGGCTCGATATGAATCACGACTATAAGATACCCGGTTTTGGTTAAACTGCACCGCAAAATGTGGTAGTAGTTAGGAATCTAAATCGTAGGAGACAGACTCTCACACATCCTCACTTTTATATATATAGATATATCGAGAGAGAGTGAGTAATGTTTATATGCCAACAGAATGTGACAGTCCTATAAAGGACGATGTAGCTGTTGTTTTAGCCCAAGGAAAACATCTTTTTCAGCTGGCTATTTCACCCACTTTGTGCCCATACAGCAATTTGCAAGGGAGGTCATCACTCCCATCTATAGCCTTAGTGATACTCACAGATCTTAAGTTTCTGGGTTGTTACCTGTCCTCAGTGCGAGATACTCAAAAGCTAGTGACGAAAGCTCTCCCCACTTGCAAAATGGTACATATTCTTATTTCTTTATTACCCACAAGGGGCTAAACATAAAGGGGACAAGCAAAGGGATTAAGTCGATTAGATTGACCACAGTGCTTAAATGGTGCTTAATTTATCGACCCCGAAAGGATGAAAGGCAAAGTCGACCTCGGCAGAATTTGAACTCAGAATGTAACGGCAGATGGAATACCGCCAAGCAGTTCGCCCCGTGCGCTAATGTTTCTTATATTTTTACTGCCCACAAGGGGCTATATATATATTTACATTTTTGTGTGTGTGTACACATGTGCAGAAATATATATATATATATACTAGCAGTATTGCCCGGCATTGCTCGGGCTTGTAAGGGAAATAACTATATAAGCATTTTTAGAGAGTTACTTCCCTTATATAAACCGAGCAAAAAATGCATTAAAATGGGAAAAATCGATGGTAAATTTTTTTTTAAATCGTAGACTCATCGTAGACGTGCGCTAATACCCAGAAGGGCTCGATATGAATCACGACTATAAGATAGATACCCACTTTTGGTTAAACTGCACTGCAAAATGTGGGAGTAGTTAGGAATCTATATCGGAGTAGACAGACACACACACAACTTCAGTTTTATATATAAAGATATAATGGATCTGGTGGATAAAAGCTGAAAGGAGACTGTCATATGTGTGTCTGTGCTTGCCTTCATATATATATATATATATATACAAGTAGAAAGACCGCCCTCCTGGAGTGTGTGTATGTTTATATTACAGAGACAGTGTATGTATGTGTTTATATTAGAGAGACAGTGTGTGTGTGCATGAGTGAGAGAGAGAGAGAGAGAGAGAACATTGCAAACAGTGAATGAAATCATGTAAATAAAAGTTCATTAAAAACTATCTTGTAACGAATATTTAAATTTGTGAACTTGAAATATCCAGTAATAAAAGGAGGTTCAGAAAGTAAATTTTCCTGAAAACTTCAATTTATAAAAAAATCTCAATTGCTTAGTAAATATTTCTTTCAGTAATTTATACGTTTAGCATGCTAGAAATAGCAGCGATCGCATTGTTATTATTGTAAGGCTTATAGCGTTCCAAACAGCCACACCAACAAAATCACTACTTAATTTTTTTTGTTTAAATCATACAAGGAGTGGCTGTGTGGTAAGTAGCTTGCTTACCAACCACATGGTTCCGGGTTCAGTCCCACTGCGTCGCACGTTGGGCAAGTGTCTTCTGCTATAGCCCCGTGCCGACCAATGCCTTGTAAGTGGATCTGGTAGACGGAAACTGAAAGAAGCCTGTCGTATATATGTTATATATATGTATATATATATATATATATATATATATATATATATATATGTGGTGTGGTGTGTGTGTGTGTTTGTGTGTCTGTGTTTGTCCCTCTAGCATGCTTGACAACCGATGCTGGTATATTTACGTCCCCGTCACTTAGCGGTTCGGCAAAAGAGACCGATAGAATAAGTACTGGGCTTACAAAGAATAAGTCCTGGGGTCGATTTGCTCGACTAAAGGTGGTGATCCAGCATGGCTGCAGTCAAATGACTGAAACAGGTAAAAGAGTAAATATATCAAAAAATTTTCTTTCGGTTTGGGATTTGGTTTGCAAGATTCTTTATGTGAGTTCGTGTGTTGAAGCATATTTTGTTATGTCTGGGGAGAGTCATTCTCTTTTACTGCCTTATTATTTAACACACTCACCGATAAAGTTTCTACTCATTTACTTATTTATTTTTCCTAAAATTTTCATTGCATCTTGCAACCCCTCCAAAAGTCTATTGAACGACTATTGAAAAGGTTGCAAGATGCAAGAAAAATTTTACTGGTGAGTGTGTTAAATAATAAGGCACTAAAAGAGAATGACTCTACCCAGACACAACAAAAAATTTCCCTTTTATCAAAAATAAGCCTCAAAGTTATACAGCTATTTTGTCTAATAGCATCCAATCATTCATTACTCTTTTACTCTTTTACTTGTTTCAGTCATTTGACTGCGGCCATGCTGGAGCACCGCCTTTAATCGAGCAACTCAACCCGAGGACTTATTCATTGTAAGCCCAGTACTTATTCTATCGGTCTCTTTTGCTGAACCGCTAAGTAACGGGGACGTAAACACACCAGCATCGGTTGTCAAGCAATACTAGGGGGACAAACACAGACACACACACACACACACACACACACACACACACACATACATATATATATATACATATATATGACAGGCTTCTTACAGTTTCCATCTACCAAATCCACTCACAAGGCTTTGGTCGGCTCGAGGCTATAGTAGAAGACACTTGTCCAAGGTGCCACGCAGTGGGACTGAACCCGGAACCATGTGGTTGGTAAGCAAGCTACTTACCACACAGCCACTCCTGCGCCTTTACTTATTTATTTTTCCTAAAATCCACTCACAAGGCTTTGGTCGACCTGAGGCTATAGTAGAAGACACTTGTCCAAGGTGCCACGCAGTGGGACTGAACCCGGAACCATGTGGTTGGTAAGCAAGCTACTTACCACACAGCCACTCCTGCGCCTTTACTTATTTATTTTTCCTAAAATCCACTCACAAGGCTTTGGTCGACCCGAGGCTATAGTAGAAGACACTTGTCCAAGGTGCCATGCAGTGGAACTGAACCCGGAACCATGTGATTGGTTAGCAAGCTACTTACCACACAGCCACTCCTGCGCCATTCAATAAATAATCTTTTTATATTACGTATATAGAATAAGCTGTAGGTTTTGCAAATAGCGAATTAAAACTGAAAATGAAAACATTGAAATAAATATATATTAAGTTACCACTAATGAAAATAGAGGAGAGAGAGTGAGAGACTGTTGCAAATAAAAATGGAAAATTTCGTCTGTAACGAATTAATATTGTTTATTAAATCTACTCTGCAGTGAAAGCAACAAATATCTAAATTTGTGAAGTACTTGAAGTTCAAATATCCAATAAACTTCAGAAATTGAAATTACAGGAAATTTCTTGCAACAAGAATTTATAAATAAATAAGTTTTCTCCATTCTAATATATTATATATATATATATATATATTATATATATATATATATATAATATAGTGGAGAAAACTACTTATTTATTAGGTATGTATCTCTATATAAACGGCAGTTTGTCTGTCAGTGTGTCTGTCAGGTTGTACCCTCACCCTGACCACGGCTTTCAACCGATTCTGATGAAACTTGACACACATGGCCCAATGTCATAATTCAAAACTAACGCAAGGAAAATTTTGAAAGTTCCTCCAGTTCTGAAAAAAATCGATAAATTCGACATGGGGTCGACAATCTAACACATTTTCTGCAACACATTTTCTGTTGTAGTTTTCGCAACTTGCAATCGAATTTCACCAAACTCATGGTGAAGCTTAATGTTACCCTAAGAAACTTAATTCTGACGTTAGTTTTCCATGCAATACCTTACCATCAGAAAAAAATCGATAAAATCATGCCATTTTGGGAAATCGCGTTCAAATTCAAGATGACATATTTTCAACAATATCTTTCACAAATTGGCAGGAATTTTTTTTTTAATTCACAGCGAGCATTATGTCTGCTCCAAGGAGCTATATGACCCTTTTTATTCCAATAGGATACTTTATTACTGGAAAAAATCGGTTAATTAAATCATATGTGGCACACATAGCAAACCGATTTGTGTATTAAACACAAACCACAGACTGTCTAGGGAACGCCTTACATACCCGGGCGACGCCGGGCTATGCTGCTAGTAGTTACTAAAAGAAAGCAATTATATATATATATATATATATACATACATATATATATATATATGTGTGTGTGTGTGGAGGCGCAATGGCCCAGTGGTTAGGGCAGCGGGCTCGCAGTCGGAGGATCGCGGTTTCGATTCCCAGATCGGGCGTTGTGAGTGTTTATTGAGCGAAAACACCTAAAAGCTCCATGAGGCTCCGGCAGGGGGTGGTGGCGATCCCTGCTGTACTCTTTCACCACTCTTTCTCCCACTCTTTCTTGTTGGCCTGCTCGCTTAGTCAGTGGGGTGGCGTCATTCGAAGGCTAAAACAATGCGAACGCATTGTGACCAGCGATGTGTAACAACATCTGATGGTCTGGTTGGTCACGTGATCACGTGATGTATATATATATATAATTATAACAATGAGGGTCTTTGCAAAAAGTTGCTAGACCACATACCAATAGTATTAGAAATAGCAGCCAGCGGATTGTTATTTCTTTTACTACAAAAATATGTCCCCATCGACAACAGAAATAACAGTCCTCTGACTGCTATTTCTAATACTTTCGGTATGTGGTCTAGCAACTTGTTGCAAAGACCCTCATTGTTATAATTAGATACAATTTTACCGAATATGGTCCTTTTCCATACCGAAATACTACTTGGTGAAATTTGTTGATTTTATTAAGTTAATTATATTTCAACCTTTATCTGTACTATATATATATATATATATATATATATATATATATATATACTCTTTTACTTCTTTAAGTCATTTGACTGTGGCCATGCTGGAGCACCGCCTTTAGTCGAGCAACTCGACCCGGGACTTATTCTTTGTAAGCCCAGTACTTATTCTATCGGTCTCTTTTGCTGAACCGCTAAGTGACAGGGACGTAAACACACCAGCATCGGTTGTCAAGCAATGCTAGGGGGACAAACACAGACACACAAACACATACACATACACACACACATATATATATATATACGATGGGCTTCTTTCAGTTTCCGTCTACCAAATCCACTCACAAGGGTTTGGTCGGCCCGAGGCTATAGTAGAAGACACTTGCCCAAGGTGCCACGCAGTGGGACTGAACCCGGAACCATGTGGTTGGTTAACAAGCTACTTACCACACAGCCACTCCTGCGCCCATATATATATATATATTGTGAATGTTCAAGTCTCCATACTCTTTACTATTATTAATCTATATTAATACAAATGAAATTCTGTCTATCCAACTGGGATCCCTGTGTCTCAGTCTACATTCGTTCTCCATAGACATATTATATCTGTTTTGGAATCAGGATGACCCCAGGGTTGAAAATCTTCCCTTCATTTGGTCCTTGAACATCCAGAATTAGGATCTAAGATCATTTGAGTTGCTATTTCTAGCAGGTAAAGCTTGGCTGATTCATGCCATCTTGCTTGGTGTTTGTCAGATAGCAAGGGGCAGATAAATGACATTTGCTTCATTCATTTTACATTGAGATAAGAACTTTGGAACAAATTGGCCAACAGTTGGAAATTCAACCTGGGACTGGAACAATAGAATGATTGCATTACGAAATTAATTCTCATCCGTCCTTAACCTCTGATCCAACACCACCAAACCATATAATCCTTATAGACGTATTACAGCCATGCTATTTAGATCCCTTTAGTTTTGGGTTGTAGGCCCAATTAGCCCTCAGCAGGAGATAGTGTAAGAGCCTGCATGGAGTACGGCTTTTAAACTAGTATTAATATATACTCCAGACAGTTTTTACTGTCCAGCAGTGGAGGCGCAATGGCCCAGTGGTTAGGGCAGCGGACTCGTGGTCATAGGATCGCGGTTTTGATTCCCAGACCGGGCGTTGTGAGTGTTTATTGAGCGAAAACACCTAAAGCTCTACGAGGCTCCAGCAGGGGATGGTGGTGATCCCTGCTGTACTCTTTCACCACAACCTTCTCTCACTCTTACTTCCTGTTTCTGTTGTACCTGTATTTCAAGGGGCCGGCCTTGTCACTCTCTGTGTCACGCTGAATATCCCCGAGAACTGCGTTAAGGGTACACGTGTCTGTGGAGTGCTCAGCCACTTACACGTTAATTTCACGAGCAGGCTGTTCCGTTGATTCGGATCAACCGGAACCCTCGACGTCGTAACCGACGGAGTGCTTCCACTCCATTACAGCCATGCTATTTAGATCTCTTTAGTTTCGGGCTGTTGGCCCAATTAGCCCTCAGCAGGAGATAGTGTAAGAGCCTGCATGGAGTACGGCTTTTAAACTAGTATTAATATATGCTCCAGACAGTTTTTACTGTCCAGCGAAGAGAACACAAAGTAACCTATCAGAAGAATTCATGTAGTGACTAACAACTAGTCACAGATGTTAAATACTGATCCTTGTGGTTAGCCATTAACTGGAACTTACAGAGCTTTACAGTATCTGCCCAAGTAATGTGTCCCTCTAAATTCACTTATATATATATATATATATATAAAATTAATTAAGGGTAGAAATTGATATTTATCAATTAAGACCAGTGGTCTAGCATATTAAAAAAGAATCCGAAGATTAAAATATTTATATATACCAATTAAGGACTGAACACGAAAAGTGGACAGTCAACATGCTAGATATAGACGTCAAATCGCCATTCACCACAAAAGATTATGTTCTCAGATCAAACTCAGTTTGATCTGAGAACATAATCTTTTGTGGTGAATGGCGATTTGACATCTATATCTAGCATGTTGACTGTCCACTTTTCGTGTTCAGTCCTTAATTGGTATATATATATATATATATATAATAAAAACTTACTTGGAGGATAAGAAACGACGCGAGGTGCTCAGTCGTATAATAACAATTTAACAATAAAACATATGCATACATACATACATATATGTACATGCCTACATCTATATGTATATATACATGCATATATGAGTACAGGACACCACAAATAAGTGTAGAACACAACGAGAAATGAAAATATAAAATCAAACAAGGAAACGGACTTTTTTTTAACAACGAAAAAGCAGAGTACAAGACAAACAATACAAGGAATATTCCCCTTCATCAGCTGCCCCTGGTTCGACTCAATGCATGTTTCGAAGGTATATATATATATATATATAAAAGGAGCACTCCATCAGTTCCGATGATGAGGGTCCAAGTTGATCTGATCAACAGAACAGCTTGCTTATGAAATTAATGCACAAGTGGCTGAGCGCTCTACAGACACGTGTATCCTTAACATAGTTCTCAGGGAGACACAGAATGGGGCAAGGCTGACCCTTTGAAATACAGGTACTATGCATTTTCGCAAGCTGAGTGGATTGGACCAAGGTGAAACAAAGTGTCTTCCTCAAGAACACAACACACAGCCTTGTCCAGGAATTGAACTTGCTACCTCATGGTTGTGAGCCTGACACTCTAACCACTAAGCCATGTGCTATCACATATATATATATATATGTATGTATGTATATGTATATATATGTATATATATATATATATATATATATAATATATATATATATATATATATATATACACACGTTTAAATATTTGTTGTGCAAGATTTTTTATGTGAAGTCATGTGTTGAAACAGATATTGTTATATTTCGGAATGGTCATTTTGCCAGTTTAGCCAATAAAACACACGCACTATATATTTGCTATTACTTTGCTTCAGTGTTATTTATTTTTTTACATTAATCTTAAAAAAATAAATAACACTGAAGCAAAGTAACACCAAATATATAGTGCGTGTGTTTTTATTGGCTAAACTGGCAAAATGACCATTCCGAAATATAACAAAATATATATATATATATATATATATAAACACCTGGCCATGTGGTAAGAGCTTTTCTTCCCAACCATATGGTTCTTTGTTCAATCCCACCGCAAGGCACCTTGGGCAAGTGTCTTCTACTATAGCCCTGGGCCGACCAAAACCTTGTGAGTGGATCTGGTCGATGGAAAGTGGAAAAGGCCTGTTGTATTTATATATATGTGTTTATATCTGTGTGTCTTTGCATTTTCCTTTCTTCCATCCACCACTTAGCAACAGGTGCTGGTTTGTTTATGTCCCTGTAACTTAGCAGTTTGGCAAAAGAGACCAAGAGGACAAGTACTAGAGTTAGAAAAAAGATAGTAAGTAATTGAGTCAATTTGTTTGACTGCAATCCTTCAAGGTGGTGCCCCAGCATGGCCGCAGCATAAATGAGTGAAGCAAGATGAAAGATGGCGAAAGAGTTTTGCTATGGAAGAGGTTACTTGGGGTTGGGAGCAGAAGGAATGACAAAGAGAAAGACAGGAGAGAGAGAGAGAGAGAGAGAGAGAGAGAGAGTAGAAGGAGACAGAGAGAGGGAGGAAAGGTTTAAAAATAGCTGCTAGAGGTGATGATTATAGTGATGATGATGAGCATGGTCATGATGGTAATAGTAGAGGTGGTGGTGGTGGTGGTGATAGTGGTGATGGTGGTTGTAATGATAATTGTGGTGGCGATGGTAATGATGATAATGGTGGTGATAATGATTATTAGGATGATGATGATGTTGATAGTGATGGTACTGCTGTTGACGGTGGTTGTGGTGGTGGTGATGGTGGTGGTGGTGGTGGTGGTGGTGGTGACAGTAATGGTGGTTTTGGTGGCGTGATGATGATGGTGATGATGTTGATAGTGATGGTACTGCTGTTGATGGTGGTGGTGATGGTGGTGGTGGTGACAGTAATGGTGGTTTTGGTGGCGTGATGATAATGATGATGTCAATGGTACTGGCGTTAACGTCGATGGTGGTGGTAGTGTTTGTGATGAAGATGATGCTGATAAATTTCTGTGGCGGTGATGATGATGATGATGATGATGATGAAGACGAAGAAGGTGATGGTGGTGGTGCTTACCTTCGCCACAATGGCATGGTGGTGGTCGTAAGGCTCTATGTCAGTGCAGTCGTTAATGGTGTAGATGAAGACGAAACCAACACCTGCCGTCGCCATAGCAACCAGAGCAGTCTCGGCAACCATCATCCATTTCCTACGAATATACCTGCAAAGACAGATGGCTCTTAAGTATACATACACATACATACATACATGCATATATTTATATTTATGTGTCTGTATATGATGTGTGTGTGTGTGTATATATATATATTTATATATATATATATATATACATATATACATATATATATACACACACACACACATATATATATATATATATATATATATATATACATATATACAAATAAGAAAATGGAGAAATACATCCCAATCAAATATCAATTACCAGATAATACCCAATCATATACTTTATTATACCACCACATAAAAGTTTCTTATGTGGTGGTTTAATAAAGTATGTGATTGAGTATTATCTGGTAATTGATATTTGATTGGGATGTATTTCTCCATTTTCTTATTTTGTATTAGTAATTTGTGGTAAATCATTTTACCTTTGCCCATATAATACAGTAAATGAATTAAATGCTAGAGGGACAAACATATACACACACACACTTATATATATATATATATATATATATACGACAGGCTTCTTTCAGTTCCCGTCTACCACTCACAAGGCATTGGTCCGCCCGGGGCTATAGCAGAAGACACTTGCCCAAGATGCCACGCAGTGGGACTGAACCCGGAACCATGTGGTTGGTAAGCAAGCTACTTACCACACAGCCACTCCTGCACCTATATATATATATACATATATACGACAGGCTTCTTTCAGTTTCCGTCTACCAAACCCCTCCCAAAGCATTGGTTGGCCCGGGGCTATAGCAGAAGACACTTGCCCAAGATGCCACGCAGTGGGACTGAACCCGGAACCATGTGGTTGGTTAGCAAGCTACTTACCACACAGCCAATGTAAATTTATTTACATTATTTACAATATTTACATTCGATGGATATTTGTCCTCATCATGTTTGTTGTTAACATGTGTTGACAACAAACAAAATGAGGACAAATATCCGTCGGATGTAAATAATGTACAAACTTCCTCATCTCTTAATATAGAACTGGAATAATGATAATAATTCATTCTTTTGTTGGCCACATGGGCTGACAAAAATCAGTTATCATGTAAAGGGACAAAACAGGATGAAAGGTTACAAAGGGTTTTGTCCATTTAACAAACAATAATAACATCAAAAAATACCTTAGGAATGAGAACCCAGGTTCGAAATTTCCCCAAGACACCTGATGAAGGCTGGAAGGTATATCAGCCGAAACGTTGTGTTAACAACAAACAAGATGAGGACAAATATCTATTGAATGTAAATAATGTAAATAATGTACATAATTCCTCATCTCTTAAATATAGAACTGTATTATGTAAATTTGTTTAAATCCTGTATGGAATGGAATAAATAAGCAGCAGAATAAGGTACAATGGGACCTTACCGATATCGGAACACTGTAAGTTTGTAGTTTATGATAACAAACAAGGCACCGACCAATCCACCTGAAAAAGACAAAAAAATCAGCAAGTAATAAGAGAGAGTATGTAAATAAACAAATGTAGGTGTAGATGTGACTGCTATGTCTAGCAGGGCTGGTAACTCCTGGAAAGCTTGCTGCTGCTGCTGGTGGTGGTGGTGGTGGTGGTGGTGGTGGAGGAGGAGGCAGTGGCAGCAGTGGTTGTGTTGTTGGTGGTAATGAGGAGAGAGGTAGAAGGAGGTAGAAGGGCAGAAGAAGAAGGAAGAGGCAGCAAGAGGGTGGGGGAGGAGGCATGGAGAGAAGATGAAGAAGGGAAAAGATAAGGAGGAGGAGGAGCAAGAGCATGTAGCGGTGCAGCAGGTGGAAGAGCAAGGGCATGAGGCGGAGGAGCAGGAGTAAGAGCATGTAGCGGTGCAGCAGGAGGAAGAGCAAGGGCATGAGGCGGAGGAGCAGGAGTAAGAGCATGTAGCGGTGCAGCAGGAGGAGGAGCAAGGGCATGAGGCGGAGGAGCAAAAGAATGAGGCACAGCAGCAGGAGGAGCAGGAGTAGGAGGAGCAAGAGTATGAGGCAGAGCAGTAGGAGGAAGAGCAAGAGCATGAGGCAGAGCAGGAGGAGGAGCAAAAGCATGTGGCTGAGCAGCAGGAGGAGGGGCAAGAGAATGAGGCAGAGCAGCAGGAGGAGGAGCAAGAGAATGAGGCAGAGCAGGAGGAGAAGCAAGTGCATGAGGAAGAGCAGGAGTAGGAGGAGCAAGAGCATGAGGCAGAGCAGGAGGAGGACGAGCAAAAGTATGAGGCAGAGCAGCAGGAGGAGGAGCAAGAGTATGAGGCGGAGCAGTAGCAGGAGGTGCAGGGGAGGATAATGTAGAGGACGGGAGGAGGAGATAAGCAAGAGAAAGTGATGCTAGAACTCACCTACGATTCCCATCAGTACAAATATTGGAAACTCTACGAGGTCAAAGGCCATGTCTTCCTGTGGGAGGAAAGAAAACAAAGAACAAATGACAAGATTTAATAATGGGAAAAAATATGTAAAACAAAAAAAGCATAGAAAAGAAAATACAATACAAACGAAAGATATGGAAATCAAGGATAAGAGATATGGTGTACACTGCTGTATAATATACCCCATAATGTGATGTGTTATACTCTATTATATAATGTACCTTGTAAATTGGTGTACTAATATGGCATGTTGTAATCTCTTGTAAATTTGCGAGTTGTGTGTGTATATAGATGAATGGTTAGTGAGAGCTGTGCGGGCCATGTATAGGGACGCTGCTAGTAGGGTGAGGGTTGGAAACGAGTACAGTGAAGAATTCCAGGTAGAGGTAGGGGTCCACCAAGGCTCAGTACTCAGCCCCCTCCTATTTATCATAGTCCTCCAGGCAATAACGGAGGAATTCAAGACAGGATGCCCTTGGGAGCTCCTCTATGCTGATGACCTTGCTCTAATTGCTGAGTCGCTATCAGAACTGGAGGAGAAGTTTCAGGTGTGGAAACAAGGATTAGAATCGAAGGGCCTCAGAGTCAATCTAGCTAAAACCAACGTCGTAATCAGTAGGAAGGTAGACAAATCACAAACACCCTCACGTAGATGGCCCTGTTCGATCTGTAGAAAAGGTGTAGGTAGAAACTCTATAAGATGCACCAAGTGTAAGCTATGGACACATAAGAGGTGCAGCAATGTCAAAGGAAGGCTAACTAGGAAGATGGTTTTTGTATGTGGCAGATGCTCAGGAACAATAAACACTGAAAATGCTCTGAGACCAACTTCCGTCACTTTCCAGGGAGAAAAACTAGAAATAGTTGATAGTTTCCGTTACCTAGGTGACCAAGTCAGCAGCGGGGGTGGGTGTGCTGAAAGTGTAACTGCTAGAGTAAGAATAGCTTGGGGAAAGTTCAGAGAGCTCTTACCTCTGCTGGTGACAAAAGGCCTCTTGCACAGAGTGAAAGGCAGACTGTATGATGCGTGTGTACGAACAGCCATGCTACATGGCAGTGAAACATGGGCCGTGACTGCTGAGGATATGCGTAAGCTTGCAAGAAATGAAGCCAGTATGCTCCGATGGATGTGTAATGTCAGTACTCATACTCGGCAGAGTGTAAGTACCTTGAGAGAAAAGCTGGACCTAAGAAGCATCAGTTGTGGTGTGCAAGAGAGACGTCTGCGCTGGTATGGTCATGTGGCGAGAATGGATGAAGATAGTTGTGTGAAAAAGTGCCACACCCTAGCGGTTGAGGGAACCTATGGAAGAGGCAGACTCAGGAAAACCTGGGACGAGGTGGTGACTAGAGGAAATGACTAGAGACCGAGACCTCTGGAAGTGTGCTGTGCGCAAGAAGACCCAGGAGGACAAGTGAGTCCATAACCCGTGGCCTTCTACATGGGATGGAGCCAGCCTACGTATGCATACCTTCCCTTCTTGGGACACAAAACTCTACTTGTGAAGACCTGTTGAGGCAAGTGAGGATCAGAATCGAAATCGATCAATGGAAATTGCAGATGTGTTACCTGTGCCGGTGGCATGTCGAAACTCTACTTGTGAAGACCCATTGAGGCAAGTGAGGATCAGAATCGAAATCGATCAATGGAAATTGCAGATGTTTTACCAGTGCCGGTGGCATGTAAGAGAACCTTCCATTTCGCGACCGTTGCCAGCACCGCCCCGTTTCGTGTCCGTTGCCAGCCTCGCCTGGCCCTCGTGCCGGTGGCACATAAAAAGCACCATCCGTTCGTGGCCGTTTGCCAGCTCTGTCTGGCACCTGTGCGGGTGGCACGTAAAAAGCACCCACTACACTCACGGAGTGGTTGGCGTTAGGAAGGGCATCCAGCCGTAGAAACACTGCCAGATTTGACTGGGCCTGATGAAGCCTTCTGGCTTCACAGACCCCAGTAGAACCGTCCAACCCATGCTAGCATGGAAAACGGATGCTAAACGATGATGATGATGATGATATATATATATATATATAAAACTATTTTGCCTTGTAAGGAGAGATTACGAAAAAAACAAAAGACGAAGACAGGTGGTGTACAAAACAAACAGATGTATTAGTATAACGCTCAGGAATAGAAAAAGTCTTTTACGTTTCGGGCCTACGCTCTTCTACAGAAAGGGATACAGAAAAAACAAGGAGCAAAACATGTATATTGTGTATATATATATATTCCGTCTTTCAGTATGTGACCTTGTGTGTACCGTTGGCGATTTTTTTTTCCTCTGTCTTCCCTTCTCGGGATCTTTCCTTCTTCTATGTTTCCGACGAAGAGCTCCGCTTGAAACGTTAGACCCTTCTTCTTCCCTTCTTTCCTGAGCATCCAATAATACTTTATTTGTTCCACGTCCTTGCGTTGTTGTTTTTTTTGTTTTCTTGTTTGGATTAACTTTATATATATATATGTATCTATATATACACACACACACATATATATATGTATGTATGTATGTATGTATGTATGTATATATATATATATATATAACGGGAAGCATTATGAAAATAGACAAAAGACGAAGGCAGGTTTACGGAAATAAACAAAAGACGAAAGCAGGTGGAATACAAACAAACAATTGTATTAGTATGGCGCTCAGGAAATATAAATAAAACAAGTCTTTAACGTTTCGAGCCTAAGCTCTTCAACAGAAAGATACACAGAGAAAAAAAACACAGAAAGAAGGAGAGAAAAAATATATGCGTGCAGAGGCTAGCGAATCAACATGGCGATCTGATTTCGGCCAGAAGTCAAAGATCAAACGTGAGACGCAATATATATATATATATATTAAATACACTGCTTTATTATGAGTTTGCTAGTGTGAACAATACTTGCAAATAAAACACAGACTGGAGTTGTAGTGCTCCAAGTAAATTATATTCCACTCGATAATTCCAATGGGGGCAATGCAAGTGGAAACGAGAGGAACATATTTAATAATCACATTCGAAAATCAAATATATACATATATCCTTCTACATCTATAAGACGGATAGTAAAATTCCAAATTCATAAATATAAAAATACACATAAATAGATAATTATCGTTGTGATGCATAAAACACAATGAATTTACATTTAAAAGTTATAATACATTGGTGTAATAAAAATTTGAGATGATAAAACATTAAAAGGGAGTATTAAAATACCATGAAAATAATACTAAAATTTTTAAATTCTATCTATAGGCCGTTTCAAAGACATGCCAAGTAATGATATATTTCATATTTCTAAAACTGACACTCCCTTCATCAGGATGTTTTTCTGATTGTATAATTTCTGTATTTGTTCTTTGTATATTGATGAATGGATAGATAGATAGATAGATAGATAGATAGATAGATAGATAGATAGATAGATAGGTAGGTAGATATAGATAGATAGATAGATAGATAGATAGATAGATATAGATAAATAGATAGATAGATATAGATAAATAAATAGATAGATAGATATAGATAAATAGATAGATAGATAGATATAGATAAATAGATAGATAGATAGATAGATAGACAGACAGATAAATAGATTAGATAGATAGAGATAGATAGATAGTGATAGATAGATAGATAGATAGATAGATAGATAGATATATTAGATAGACAGACAGATAAATAGATTAGATAGATAGAGATAGATAGATAGTGATAGATAGATAGATAGATAGATAGATAGTGATAGATAGATAGATTAGATAGATAGACAGACAGATAAATAGATTAGATAGATAGAGATAGATAGATAGTGATAGATAGATAGATAGATAGATAGTGATAGATAGATAGATAGATTAGATAGATAGACAGACAGATAAATAGATTAGATAGATAGATAAATAGATAGATAGACAGGCAGAAAAATAGACAGGAAGATAGATTGAAAAGGCTCTTACCTGAAAGATATCAAATCGAACTAAACCAGGCGATGAAAGCTGAGTAAAATGTCCGACAGCGGCGCTCAGGAAGAGATTGGTGAAAAAGGTGGCCGTCATTGCTGCAAAGACCTGTTAGATATAGGGCAGAATGTCAGGTAGAAATAAACAGGAATGAAAGGTGTTCTCGGTCGTGTGTACGATGTACATGTACTGGCAGAGCATTGGTTGCACCGACAAGGGTTCCAGTCGATCCAATCAATGGAACAGCCTGCTCGTGAAATTTACATGCAAGTGGTTGAGTATTCCACAGACATCTCTCTTTTACTCTCTTTTACTTGTTTCAGTCATTTGACTGCGGCCATGCTGGAGCACCGCCTTTAGTCCAGCAAATCGACCCTGGGACTTATTCTTTTTTGTAAGCCCAATACTTATTCTATCGGTCTCTTTTGCCGAACTGCTAAGTGACGGAGACGTAAACACACCAGCATCGGTTGTCAAGCAATGCTAGGGGGACAAACACAGACACACAAACATATACACACACATACATGTATATATATATATATATACATATATATATATATATATATGTATATATATACAAATATACGACAGGCTTCTTTCAGTTTCCGTCTACCAAATCCACTCACAAGGCATTGGTCGGCCCGAGGCTATAGCAGAAAACACTTGCCCAAGATGCCACGCAGTGGGACTGAACCCAGAACCATGTGGTTGGTTAGCAAGCTACTTACCACACAGCCACTCCTGCGTCTGTATACACTTAACACAGTTCTTAGAGATTAAGCGTGACACAGAGCGTGACAAGGCTGGCCCTTTTTGAATTACTGGTACTACTCATTTTTGCTAGCTGAGTGGACTGGAGCAACATGACATAAAGTGTCTTGCTCAAGGACGCAACGTGACACCAGGATTTGAACTCACAGCCTTAGGATTGTTAGCCAAGTACCCCTAACCACTAAGCCATGTGCCTTCTCTTAAACTGGCACTTCATCAGTTATGATGACAACGTTTCCAGTTGATCCAATCAATGGAACGCCTGCCCATGAAATTAACATGCAAGTGGCTGAGTATACTACAGACATGTATACACTTAACACAGTTCTTAAAGAGATTCAGCATGACACAGAGCGTGACAAGGCTGGCCCTTTTTGAATTACTGGTACAACTCATTTTTGCCAGCTGAGTGGAATGGAGCAACGTGAAATAAAGGGTCTAACATCTCATTTCAACAGATATATTTACCAAAATTACAGAAAAATATTTTGAAATACTAAAGAGTATGTACGCAGGAGTGGCTGTGTGGTAAGTAGCTTGTTTACCAACCGCATGGTTCCGGGTTCAGTCCCACTGCGTGGCACCTTGGGCAAGTGTCTTCTACTATAGCCCCGGGCCGACCAAAGCCTTGTGAGTGGATTTGGTAGACGGAAACTGAAAGAAGCCTGTCGTATATATGTATATATATGTATATGTATGTGTGTGTTTGTGTGTCTGTGTTTGTCCCCTTAGCATTGCTCGACAACCGATGCTGGTGTGTTTACGTCCCCGTTACTTAGCGGTTCGGCAAAAAGAGACCGATAGAATAAGTACTGGGCTTACAAAGAATAAGTCCCGGGGTCGTTTGCTCGACTAAAGGCGGTGCTCCAGCATGGCCGCAGACAAATGCCTGAAACAAGTAAAAGAGTAAAGAGAGTAAATTTATTCAATAAAATCGCCATTGGCTTCAACCATGGCCTCCAAATGACTTCAGGAAATTCTGCAGCTCTTCTGGATGGTCTCCTTGTTTAAGTTGGTTAATACTGCCATAATCCTTGCCTTCAGTTCATCTTTGGGGTTACAAGGAGGTTTGTTGGTCTCTCACTCAACTGCACCCCACATATAATAATCAAGGATTATTGTAACAGGATCTGGTATTGGTATCACTGAAAGGGTGTCGATCCGATCCCGTCACATACAATTTAGTTAGATATAACAGACGAAGTCAGGTTATCGGTGAAAGACAGCAGTTTGTTTATTAATTGCGATGGTGTACGTATATCTGATGGGAAAACGACAGCCGAATCTGTTGTACAGCTTCTCGTTCGTTGGCTGAAGTGGTTTGATGTCATCTGCGGCTAAGTCGGTGTAATTATCAGAGTCTACCAATGCACGTCTGTTCACGAGGGCTGACGTCTGGGGAGTTAGGTGGCCAGATGTTTGGAGTGGTGTGCCATAATCCTTGCCTTCAGTTCATCTTTGGGGTTACAAGGAGGTTTGTTGGTCTCTCGCTCAATTGTACCCCACACATAATAATCAAGGGGGTTGCGGTCTGGGGAGTTAGGTGGCCAGATGTTAGGAGTTATGTGGATGCAAAAATTGTCTGAGAGCTCACGACTGGATTCTCCAGCTTGTTTGACATGGTGTAGAGTCCTGTTGACAGACATACACTACCGTCAGAAATTAATTAGCACCCTTGATTTGCTCACCATGAAGCATGGTGGGGGTGGTCTGATGGTGTGAGGGGCGTTCAGCTACAGTGGTGTTGGGCGGCTATATGCTGTCGAAGGCAACATCAACGCAGCAAAGTACGTTGAGATAGTACGGGATACCTCTTTGGTGGCGAGGAGTACGTGCTGGCCAGTCACCTGACCTGAACCCTATTGAGAACCTCTGGAGTCGATTGGGTAGGGATTTGAATGTGCAGCAATACAGGAACCGACACGAGCTGTTTGGGGAACTTCTTGCTGCATGAGGGGCCATCCCTGCACAGTACCTGCAGGCACACATAGACAGCATGCCGACCCGCGTAGCAGCTGTCATTGCTGCCAAAGGAAGCGCAACAAGATATTGACTAAATTTCACGATTAATAACAATTATGTGGTGTGCTGGGATATGTTTTAATAAATTTTTGATTAAAAACGAGTTCGTTTCTGATAATAAGTTAATTAAATTAAGAAAATGTAAGAAAATGTAGAAATTTGAGAAGTGCTAATTAATTTCCGACACAAGTCACCCTCTTTTACCTAGGGCAGCACTACCTCCTCCAGGCACTTGATGTAGGCTCCGTGTTGAGTGTGAAACCATGTGGGAATATGAATGGAGGCATAATATCACCATCACACGTGATCACTCCAAACACCATGATGTTGATTGTATGTTTGATTTTTATCCCTTTAAATACATGTCCGCAAATTACACTGTCCTCAGATTGACACCCAAACACTGAAACACTGATATTGGATCTTCTGTCATGAATGCCAAGCAGTACAGCATATCGTTTTCAAATTTCTGGCGGAGTGAATTGCATCACGGTGCTGTTTTTCTCACAGATGGTGCCCGACTGACCCTACTATACTGTGTAGTTGACAAAATAAGCAATGCACATGTGCAAAATTAAAGATATAAAATGGTGACAATTTACCCATCACACCCTGAATATATATATATATATATATTTATATATATGGTGCAGGAGTGGCTGTGTGGTAAGTAGCTTGTTTACCAGCCACATGGTTCCGGGTTCAGTCCCACTGCGTGGCATCTTGGGCATGTGTCTTCTACTATAGCCTCGGGCTTACCAAAGCCTTGTGAGTGGATTTGGTAGACGGAAACTGAAAGAAGCCCATCGTATATATGTATATATATATATATGCGTGTGTGTGTTTGTCCCCCTAGCATTGCTTGACAACCGATGCTGGTTCGGCAAAAGAGACCGATAGAATAAGTACTGGGCTTACAAAAGAATAAGTCCCGGGGTCGAGTTGCTCGATTAAAGGCGGTGCTCCAGCATGGCCGCAGTCAAATGACTGAAACAAGTAAAAGAGTAAAAGAGTATATATATATATGTATAAGTGAAAAAACTATTGTAGTAACTCACCACTCTCCAAGTAAGTTCATTGCTCCAAAAACTTGCCGCTTCTTCTACACTGAACAAGGTGCCACCAACTGGTGCACCGAATGCAGCCGAGACGCCTGCAGCTGCGCCACCAGATACCAGATCCCTGACTTCATGATCCGATCGTAATTCTTCAAATAACTGTGAGAGAAGAAAGGGAAAAAATTGAAAATTATTTCAAGACAACATACATAAAGCATTATAAGAAGCAATGTGATGAAGTGGTCAATGGATAAGTAATAATAATAATGATAATAATAATAACAATACCACAGATTTGCTTGTCAGTTGTTTGACCTTAACCAGTTGAGCATGTCCCTTAGTGGCTGACGATATGTGCATCTCCGATCACGAGCAGAAGTAGTGGGGCAGCATCATAGCCGTGTGATTAAAGGAATTCTTAGAGGTTTGGATAATTCACTTTTGGAAACATAGGTGGTTCGTTCAACATCCTTAAACAACCTTTATTCAGGGATCCATGCCCTGATGCAGTACCAGGCAGTGGCTCTCATGGCTTCTGATCTTAACTGATTGGAAGTGTTATCATGTACATTGTTTTGTCTTGGTATAAAAGATGGGCTACAGCAAATATTCTGTTCAATGCCACAGATTTGCTTGTCAGTTGTTTGACCTTAACCAGTTGAGCATGTCCCTTAGTGGCTGACGATATGAGCATCTCTGATCATGAGCAGAAGTAGTGGGGGAGCATCATAGCCATGTGTTGAGAGGGATTCTTTGGGGTTTGAATAATTCACCTCTGGAAACATGGGTGGTTCTTTCAACATCCTTAAACAACCCTTATTCGGGGACCGTTTGAGCGGGATGGGCTACTCAACCTGAAGAAAATTCTAACTGGACCCCACCTGCAAGGTCATGTGCTGTTTATCTTGATATGAGATCACCATGTCGCGCACATATGGTTGTGATGCATGTGCCTGGTGTGCCCTTATCAGACGGGTAGTCATGATGGGTATATTGGGCTTCGTATATTTTACCCCAGTGTCACTTTGATGGCATGAACTGCTCTCTCACTCAATAATAATAATAATAATAATAAAGCAACCATACTCTGGGATATGCCGATACACACAGATTGAGAAGTTAAGGCCAACAGACCAGATATAGTTGTCAGAGATCATGAAGAAAAAAATGCTTTCTAATTGATGTATCAATACCGGCAGATGACAACGTGTCTCTAAAAGAAATGGAGAAACTCTCAAAATACAAAGACCTGGAAATAGAGGTAACCATAATGTGGAATCTAAAAACAGAAACAATTCCTATCATAGTAGGTGCATTAGGTATGATGAAAAAAAATTCAGACAAATACATAACAAAAACACCAGGACTTACAAACACATATAACATACAGAAAATTGCACTACTAGGCACTGCACACATCCTACGCAGAGCACTTTCCATACAATAACCATTAGAGCATCACAACAAATCACAGCACATACCCAAGACACACAGAGCTGTGCTTGGTAGTGAAGTGAAAGCATGCTATAAAAATAAAACTACTGAATAATAATAATAATAATAATAATAATAAATATAAACGTATCTGTCAAGACCTACCAAAAACTGAGCAAATATAAAGATCTTGAAATAGAAATCAGCAAAATGTGGAACCTGAAGACTAAAATAATACCTGTTGTCATAGGTGTCCTGGGAATGATAGCAAAAGGGGCTGATTGCTACCTAACTCAGATACCAGGAAACCCAAAAATGGCCGAAATTCAAAAGATAGTGCTCATGGGAGCTGCTCATATCCTACGCAAAATACTTTCTATGTAATCTCAAGTTTTAAAACACACATAATTTTCCTTTTTTTTTTTTCTTTTTTGGACATTCACTAGTACAACACCCAAAAAAACCCCAAATATATGGCACACTAGGCATAACAACAACATGAACTTCCAACCTGTTGTCTCTTGAGGTCTCTGGGTGAGACTTGGAGCCAACTTGTACAAATATAAAGCAAAAGTCAAACATAAAATAATAATAATAATAATAATAATAATCATAATAATGATTTCAAATTTTGGCACAAAGCCAGCTGTTTCAGGGTAGATTGACCCCAGTGTTCAACTAGTACTTATTTTATCAACCCCAAAAGGATGAAAGGCAAAGTTGACCTCAGCAGAATTTGAACTCAGAACGTAAAAACAAACGAAATGCTGCTTGGCATTTTCCCTGGCATGTTAAGGCAGTGGCTGTAATAGAAGTGTTATCATGTACATTGTTTTGTCTTGGTATAAAAGATGGGCTACAGCAAATATTCTGCTCAATACCACAGATTTGCTAATGCCCTGATGCAGTTCCAGGCAGTGGCTCTCATGGCTTCTGATCTTAACTGATTGGAAGTGTTATCATGTACATTGTTTTGTCATGGTATAAAAGATGGGCTACAGCAAATATTCTGCTCAATACCACAGATTTGCCTGTCAGTTGTTTGACCTTAACCAGTTGAGCATGTCCCTTAGTGGCTGACGATATGTGCATCTCTGATCACGAGCAGAAGTAGTGGGGGAGCATCATAGCCATGTGTTGAGAGGGATTTGTTGGGGTTCGAATAATTCACCTCTGGAAACATGGGTGTTTTGTTCAACACCCTTAAACAACCCTTATTCAGGGACCTTTTGAGTGGGATGGGTTACTTGAACAGAAGAAAATTCTAACTGGGCCCCACCTGCAAGGTCATGCACTGTTTATCTTGATATGAGATCACCATGTCGCGCACACATGGTTGTGATGCATGTACTTAGTGTACCCTTATCAGATGGGTAGTCATGATGGGTATACTGGGCTTCGTATATTTTACCCCAGTGTCACTTTGATGGCATGCACTGCTCTCTCACTCAATAACAATAATAATAATAATAATAATAATAATAATAATTGTCAGCACCCATTTTTATCAGAGGGTAGGCGCGGGCATGGCTGTGTGGTTAGGGAGCTTGCTTCCTAGCTACATGGTTTCGGGTTCAGTCCCACTGCGTGGCACTTTGCGTAGGTGTCTTCTGCTATAGCCCCGAGCCGACCGGAGCTTTGTGATTGAATTCGGCAGGCGGAAGTTACTGCCGTGTGTGTATATGTGCGTGTAGGTGCTTGTGCCTCTCCGAAAGAGAGAGGGGGGTGGGGCTTAGATGATTGCACTGACACCAGTTCTCAACTGGCACATTTTTTTATCCACCCTGAAAAGCTGAAAGGCAAGCACAGGAGCAAGTATTGAGAACAAATTACATCAAGCACAGAACTGACCATTCCACACGATTTGACAAATGTGGAATGTGTGGTGAAACTGGAGGAAGGGTGTGGAATGTTTTAAAGGAATGCAGCAAATTGGTTTAGAGAGAATACGAATCATGGTATAACGATATTGCCAGAATGGTCCTCTGGAAAACTATGTCAAATATTTGGATTGGAGAAGGCAAGAAGAATAGGATGGCTATGAACAAAAGATGGCAAATCAAAGATCCTTTGGGACCTTTATGGTTTAATGTGATCTTAGAATGAAACATCAGGGACCCAATATTGTGCTGGCAAACAATGGGTGATAATCATGCCTAAATATAAACATTGTTTGTCTTGGGGTCAGCAGAATTGCTGAAACAGAAGGAGAAAAACTGACAAGCTATGAAAACCTCCACCAAGGCAACACCAATGTCCTCTCATTGATTAGCCTGAGATGATTTTTAAAATGAGAATATCTGAAATGAACTCAGCCACTCTCACAAATGAGAATACTAAATATGCGCCTATTTCTTTGTTATATTTAAAGTAATTGAAAGAAACACAGAGCATCTCAACAGAAATATGGTAACGAAAGGGTTAATGCACTTCAGTATGATGCTGAATGTGACAGGGTTGTCACATTACAGGTAGAATTTTTTTTTTTAATTACAGGTAGAACTCATTTTTGCTAGCTGAAGTGAAATGAAGTGTCTTGCTCAAGGACACATATAGAACTTATTTTCGGTAGCTGAACTGAAATGAAGTCTCTTGCTTAAGGACACAATTTGATGCCGGGAATCAAATTCACTACTTTACATAATTATAGAAAAGACAACACATTTCTCAAACACAAATGACACCTGTAAAATATCACAAAATGCATAATACCAATTCATAAATTAACACAAATGTTATGCTACAAAGACATTCAAATTAACAGCATTTCTTACTGATAACAAGCTACAAGCATATAAACCTGAGAACAAGCTGCTAATGACGGGAGTGATTTACAATTTTGATTGCAAAAGTAGTAAACTTCAGGACTCCAACTGTTATAACGATTCACCATACACAAATATGAACTGTCACGTTGGTTCACCATGCATTTACAACAAGGAACAATTGTAATCATTATTAAATCTCAGAGCGAGATGTGATATGCACAGACCGGGTATTATTAAATCTCAGAGCGATATGTAAACAGTAACCGCTCGACAATGTAAAGTATAAAAGCCATCTCAATATGCTAACCACAAAGTAGGGGTATTACTGTAGCTTTTTAGCCCCAGGAGATCATCGTCTCCAGCTGGCTTTAGACACCCTTTCAGTGCCCTTGAAGTATTTGCAAAGGGAGGCCATCCCTTCCTCGCAATAATCTCGAAACCGGTCCATGCGTATCACTCAGGCTTGCGAGGAAGGGATGGCCTCCCTTTGCAAATACTTCAAGGGCACTGAAAGGGTGTCTAAAGCCAGCTGGAGACGATGATCTCCTGGGGCTAAAAAGCTACAGTAACACCCCCCCACTTTGTGGTTAGCCATATTGAGATGGCTTTTATACTTTACATTTATACTTAACAATTGTAATGTATTTGTTACACCAAAGAACAAAATGTAAATTGCATAGGGGGAAAACGATAGTCGACAACACAACTATAGTCTACAGAATTCCACAAAATTTAGACAATTCATGATGAAAGCAACACTCATAGTACATACAGCACAAAATAAACAACACAGACAACACAGACTAGGCACGAAAGAATTATAAACACCTGACCGATGGAGTGGGAGTTTAGCGGCCAAAATTCAAATTCCAGTGGTACTGTCTACAGCAATCCTATTGGCCCTGCCTACAATAAAGAGGCAGCAACACACGCCAACACCACATCATCCTGAAGATGAGTCTGAGACGGTCTAGAAATTTTGATAATAGATTAAATAATCTTGTTGTTCCAAACACATTATAAGTAATTAATATGAAAATAATGCAAATCCATGATTAAAAGGATAAGAAAAAACTAGAACATAGAGGAATATTCAACAGAACATATAACATGTGTGTGTGAATATATGTTAGTATACATGTATATATGTGTATATAGTCGTGTGTGTGTAAGTGGGTGAATAAACGATGATGATGATGATATATGTGTATATATTCATGTGTGTGTAAGTGGGTGAATATATATAGATATACATGTATATATGTGTATATATTCATGTGTGTGTAAGTGGGTGAATATATATAAATATACATGTATATATATATGTATATGTTCATGTGTGTGTAAGTGGGTGAATATATATAGATATACATGTATATATGTGTATATATTCATGTGTGTGTAAGTGAGTGAATATATATAAATATACCTGCATCTATGTGTATATAGTTGTGTGTGTGAAATATATAAATATGCATGTATATATGTGTATATATTCATGTGTGTGTAAGTGGGTGAATATATATAAATATACATGCATATATGTGTATATAATCGTGTGTGTGTAAGTGGGTGAATATATATAAATATACATGTATATATGTGTATATAATCGTGTGTGTGTGAATATATGTTAGTATACATGTATATATGTGTATATAGTCGTGTGTGTGTAAGTGGGTGAATAAACGATGATGATGATGATATATGTGTATATATTCATGTGTGTGTAAGTGGGTGAATATATATAGATATACATGTATATATGTGTATATATTCATGTGTGTGTAAGTGGGTGAATATATATAAATATACATGTATATATATATGTATATGTTCATGTGTGTGTAAGTGGGTGAATATATATAGATATACATGTATATATGTGTATATATTCATGTGTGTGTAAGTGAGTGAATATATATAAATATACCTGCATCTATGTGTATATAGTTGTGTGTGTGAATATATATAAATATGCATGTATATATGTGTATATATTCATGTGTGTGTAAGTGGGTGAATATATATAAATATACATGCATATATGTGTATATAATCGTGTGTGTGTAAGTGGGTGAATATATATAAATATACATGCATATATGTGTATATAATCGTGTGTGTGTGAATATATATTAATATACATGCATATATGTGTATATATTCATGTGTGTGTAAGTGTGTGAATATATATAAATATATATGTGTATATAGTCGTGTGTATGTGTGTGAATATATAGTAATATACATGTATACATGTGTATATATTCATGTATGTAAGTGGGTGAATATATATAAATATACATGCATATATGTGTATATAGTTGTGTGTATGTGTGAACATATATTTATATGCATGTATATATGTGTATATATTCATGTGTGTGTAATTAGGTGAATATATATAAATATACATGCATATATGTGTATATAGTTGTGTGTATGTGTGTGAATATATATTAATATATATGTTTATGTGTATATAGTCGTGTGTGTGTAAGTGGGTGAATATATTAATATACATGTATATATGTGTATATAGTCGTGTGTGTCTGAATATATATTAGTACACATGTATATATGTGTATATAATCGTGTGTGTGTGTGTGTGAATATATATTAATATACATGTATACATGTGTGTGTAAGTGAGTGAATATATATAAATATACATGTATACATGTGTAAGTGAGTGAATATATATAAATATACATGTATATATGTATATACATTCGTGTGTGTTGCAGCCAGTTTTTTTTTAACTGAGAAGCTGTAAAACACTGTTGTCTTCCCTTAATTTATCTCCTTTCCCCTTTTCCCTTAAGAGGGGCTCTGTATGAATCGTTGGATTTTCCACAGCAACTTCACTACAATTTTTTATCAGTTTCACTACTTAATAAAAGTCTTGCCAATGCAAACCCACACCAGCCTCTTTGGTATCTGTTAGATCATAAGTATGTATGTGTATGTGTATATATGTATACATGAACATCGAAATAAATATCAATGGAAATAGTAGTTGTGATACCTGTGCCGGTGGCACATAAAAAGTACCATCTGAACGCTGCCGTTGCCAGTGCCGCCTCGACTGGCCTCTGTGCCGGTGGCACATAAAAGGCACCATCCGAACGTGGCCGATGCCAGCGCTGCCTCGACTGGCCTCTGTGCCGGTGGCACATAAAAGGCACCATCCAAACCTGGCCGATGCCAGCGCTGCCTTGGCTGGCTTCCGTGCCGGTGGAACGTTAAAAGCACCATCCGAACGCGGCCATTGCCAGTGCCGCCTCGACTGGCTTCTGTGTCGGTGGCACATAAAAAGCACTATCCGAACGTGGCCGATGCCAGCGCTGCCTCGAGTGGCTTCTCTGCCGGTGGCACATAAAAGGCACTCTCCGAACGTGGCCGATACCAGCGCCGCTTTGGCTGGCCTCCGTGCCGGTGGCACATTAAAAGCACCAACCGATCGTGGCCGATGTCAGACTCCCCTGGCATCTGTGCAGGTGGCACGTAAAAGGCACCCACTACACTCGCGGAGTGGTTGGCGTTAGGAAGGGCATCCAGCTGTAGAAACACTGCCAGACCAGACTGGAGCCTGGTGCAGCCTCCTGGCTCCCCAGATCCCTGGTCGAACTGTCCAACCCGTGCTAGCGCAGAAAACGGACGTTAAACGATGATGATGATGATGATGAGGATGAGGATGAAGGGATGCTGAAAAGATCCTGGCTTTTGTTAACACACACACGCACATATACTCTGCATAATATAAGATATTCAATAGGCTTCTTTCGGTTTCTACCATCTCCTCTCAATAGGCCTAGGGTTATAGGGCTATAGCAGAAAACAGCTAGCAATGCTTATAAGTAGAATATTTATGTATTTATTTCATTGACGATGATGACGATGACGATGATGGTTTCATTGTAACATAAATACACACATGTATACACAAACACACACACACACACACACAATATATACTGTGCGTATAAAAGATTATAATACAAAATGTCTCCATGTCAAGAACATCTGCTTGTTCATATTTACAAAATGGGATTTTTTTTTTTTCCTCTGTGTTTTATTTCGAGTGCAACATACATAGCAATTGAAAATTCTAGTAAATTCTATTTGCAGAGTAAACAACATATATCAAAACGGAAGCCTGAAGAAAAATTTGATATAAATTTTTTTATTCTATACTAGCAGTATCGCCCGGCGTTGCTCAGGTTTGTAAGGGAAATAACTATAAAGCATTTTTAGAGAGTTATAGCCAAAAAATAGCAAAGAAATGGAAAAAAAATGATGGTAAATTTTTTTTTTGAGAGTAATAAAAGGTTGAGTTGCGTCCCCTAGACAGTCTGTGGTTTGTTTTTTTTTATTCTCGACCCCATGTCGAATTTATCGATTTTTTTCAGAACTGGGGGAACTTTTCAAAATTTTCGCTGCGTTAGTTTTGAATTATGACATTGGGCTATGTGTGTGTCAAGTTTCATCAGAATCGGTTGAAAGCCGTGGTCAGGGTGAGGGTACGAGAAAACAGACACACAGAAACACGCACAGACAAACTGCCGTTTATATAGAGAGAGATTCCGTGTATTTCAGACAGAAATTCAAAAATCTTTGTCTGAAGAATTATGAATCGGAGATTCAGTTTTGCTTAGACATTATGAGACTAACAGCCTTGTGTAGAACTCAATATACATGTTTTGGAATGACCTACTGGCTCAGTGGTTAGAGCGTCGAGCTTACGATCGTGAGGTTGTGAGCTTGAATCCCGGACCGGGCTGCGTGTTGTGTTCTTGAGCAAGACACTTTATTTATTATTTATAACAAGACACCGGCGTCTGGCGACAGACTTGGTAAACGCCCACAAAGTTGTCAACCACCTCACCAATAACAAAACTGAACACCTTTTTGATCTCCATGTGTCTAACACACGTGGACATTCTAGTAAATTCTATTTGCAGAGTAAACAAAATATCGATACGGAAGCCTGAAGAAAAATTTGATGTAAATTTTTTTTATTCTATATTCCGTGTATTTCAGACAGAAATTCAAAAATCTTTGTCTGAAGAATTATGAATCGGAGATTCAGTTTTGCTTATTGAACCAATCTGCAAATTGAAACAATTTGCAAATTGAACCAATCCTATGACTGGCACCCGGCAGATGCCAGGACCCCTGGACTGGAGATACGTAAAAAGCACTATCCGAATCGTGGCCGATGCCAGCGCCGCCTCGACTGGCTTCTGTGTCGGTGGCATGTAAAAAGCACCATCCGAATCGTGGCCGAAGCCAGTGCCGCCTCGACTGGCTTCCGTGTCGGTGGCACGTAAAAAGCACCATCCGAATCGTGGCCGATGCCAGCGCCGCCTCGACTGGCTTCTGTGTCGGTGGCATGTAAAAAGCACCATCCGAATCGTGGCCGAAGCCAGTGCCGCATCGACTGGCTTCCGTATCGGTGGCATGTAAAAAGCACCATCCGAATCGTGGCCGAAGCCAGTGCCACCTCGACTGGCTTCCGTGTCGGTGGCACGTAAAAAGCACCATCCGAATCGTGGCCGAAGCCAGTGCCGCCTCGACTGGCTTCCGTGCAGGTGGCATGTAAAAAGCACCATCCGAATCATGGCCGATGCCAGTGCCGCCTCGACTGGCTTCCGTGCAGATGGCACGTAAAAAGCACCATCCGAATCGTGGCCGAAGCCAGTACCGCCTCGACTGGCTTCCGTGCAGGTGGCACATAAAAAGCACCATCCGAATCGTGGCCGATGCCAGTGCCGCCTCGACTGGCTTCCGTGCAGGTGGCACGTAAAAAGCACCATCCGAATCGTGGCCGAAGCCAGTGTCGCCTCGACTGGCTTCTGTGCAGGTGGCACGTAAAAAGCACCATCCGAATCGTGGCCGAAGCCAGTGTCGCCTCGACTGGCTTCCGTACAGGTGGCACGTAAAATGCACCAATCCGACCGTGGCCGATGCCAGCCTCACCTGGCTCCAGTGCAGGTGGCACGTAAAAAGCAACCACTACACTCACGGAGTGGTTGGCATTAGGAAGGGCATCCAGCTGTAGAAACATTGCCAGATAAGACCGGAGCCTGGTGCAGCCTCCTGGCTTCCCAGAACCCCGGTCGAACCGTCCAACCCATGCTAGCATGGAGAACGGATGTTAAACGATGATGATGATGATGATGATGATTATGAGACTAACAGCCCTGTGTAGAACTCAATATACATGTTTTAGAATGACCTACTGGCTCAGTGGTTAGAGCGTTGAGCTTACGATCGTGAGGTTGTGAGCTCGAATCCCGGACCGGGCTGCGTGTTGTGTTCTTGAGCAAGACACTTTATTTCACGTTGCCCCAGTTCACTCAGCTGTAGAAATGAGTTGCGACGTCACAGGTGCCAAGCTGTATCGGCCCCTTTGCCTTTCCCTTTGATAACACTGGTGACGTGGAGAGGGGAGGCCGGCAAGCATGGGCGACTGCTGGTCTTCCATAAAACAACCTTGCCCAGACTTGTGCCTCAGAGGGTAACTCTCTAGGTGCAAACCCATGGTCAGTGTCTGACCGAAGGGGGTCACAAAAAAAAAAAAAACTAGATGAGAATACAGCAGTTATAAGAAAAAGAGATGGCAAAGGAATAAATGATTATCTTATGCACTTCATTAGCTTACAGTTGTTTCTGCCATAAAATGCAGTGGACTCATCTTTAAGTACCTGACTAACACCTTACAGCTTCATCAGAGCCTTGAATATAAAGTGCAATTTATTTGAAGCTATGGTCAGTGTCTGACCGAAGGGGGGTCACAAAAAAAAAACTAGATGAGAATACAGCAGTTATAAGAAAAAGAGATGGCAAAGGAATAAATGATTATCTTATGCACTTCATTAGCTTAAAGCTGTTTCTGCCATAAAATGCAGTGGACTCATATTTAAGTACCTGACTAACACCTTACAGCTTCATCAGAGCCTTGAATATAAAGTGCAATTTATTTGAAGCTATAAGATGTTACTCAGACAATCACCAATGTGTCCACTGCATCATATAGCAGAAACATCTGTAAGGCAGTGAAGTGTATAACATAACTATCATTTTTTTCCTGTGTCATTTCATTTTCTTATCACCCCTCTATATTCATCTGACACTTCATTCTGAAACATACGTAAATTGAGTTCGCCTCCAGGTTGTATGTTACCTTTCTACATTTACACCTTTGTAACTCCTATTCTGTAATGAAACATGTGTGTGGCTGTGTGGTAAGTAGCTTGCTAACCAAACACATGGTTCCGGGTTCAGTCCCACTGCGTGGCATCTTGGGCAAGTGTCTTCTACTATAGCCCCGGGCCGACCAATGCCTTGTGAGTGGATTTGGTAGACGGAAACTGAAAGAAGCCTGTCGTATATATATATATATGTATGTATGTGTGTGTCTGTGTTTGTCCCCCCAGCATTGCTTGACAACCGATGCTGGTGTGTTTACGTCCCCGTCACTTAGCGGTTCGGCAAAAGAGACCGATAGAATAAGTACTGGGCTTACAAAAGAATAAGTCCCGGGGTCGATTTGCTCGACTAAAGGCGATGCTCCAGCATGGCCGCAGTCAAATGACTGAAACAAGTAAAAGAGTAACAAGGAATTACAAATATACCAAATTTTTCCAGTCTTTTGCTTTGATACATGTATGTCACAAGGGGTCAGAGGCCCTTTCCAAGTCGTGGGCTCATAAATTCAGTTTCCCCCATCCACCATCGGATGGGATGCTGGTTTCTCACAGTATTACTCTCTCTTTTACTTGTTTCAGTCATTTGACTGTGGCCATGCTGGAGCACCGCCTTTAGTCGAGCACATCGACTCCAGGACTTACTTTCTGTAAGCCTAGTACTTATCCTTATTTCTTTATTGCCCACAAGGGGCTGAAACATAGAGGGGACAAACACGGACATTAAGTCGATTACATCGACCCCAGTGCATAACTGGTACTTATTTAATCGACCCCAAAAGGATGAAAGGTAAAAATCGACCTCGGCAGAATTTGAACTCAGAACATAGTGGCAGACGAAATACCTATTTCTTTACTACCCACAAGGGGCTAAACACAGAGGGGACAAACAAGGACACACAAGGACATTAAGTCGATTACTTCGATCTCAGTGCATAACTGGTACTTATTTAATCGATCCCGAAAGGATGAAAAGCAAAGTCGACCTCGGCGGAATTTGAACTCAGAACGTAACGGAAGACGAAATATGGCTACGCATTTCACCCGGCTTGCTAACGTTTCTGCCAGCTTGCCGCCTTAGTACTTATCCTATCAGTCTCTTTTGCTGAACCACTAAGTTACAGGGATGTAAACACACCAGCATCACTTGTCAAGTGATGTTGGAGGGACAAACACAGACACACAAACATATACACACACACACATACATATATATATATATCATCATCATCATCATCATCGTTTAGCGTCCGCTTTCCATGCTGGCATGGGTTGGACGGTTCGACCGGGGTCTGGGAAGCCAGAAGGCTGTACCAGGCCCAGTCTGATCTGGCAATGTTTCTATGGCTGGATGCCCTTCCTAACGCCAACCACTCTGTGAGTGTAGTGGGTGCTTTTTACGTGCCACCGGCACAGGTGCCAGACGTGGCTGGCAAACGGCCACGGTCGGATGGTGCTTTTTTACGTGCCACTGGCACGGAAGCCAGTCGGGGAGGGTCTGGCAAGGGCCACGTTCGGATGGTTCTCTTATTTGCCACCGGTATCACTGGTATCACAGCTACAATTTCCATTCATGTTGATTGATTTTCATTTTTGATTTTTTGATTTACTCTCTTACTTGTTTCAGTCATTTGACTGCGGCCATGCTGGAGCACCGCCTTTAGTTGAGCAAATCGACCCCGGGACTTATTCTTTTGTAAGCCCAGTACTTATTCTATCAGTCTCTTTTGCCGAACCGCTAAGTGACGGGGACGTAAACACACCAGCATCGGTTGTCAAGCAATGCTAGGGGGACAAACACAGACAAACAAACACACACACATACATATATATATATACATATATATGACAGGTTTCTTTCAGTTTCCGTCTACCAAATCCACTCACAAGGCATTGGTCGGCCCGGGGCTATAGCAGAAGACACTTACCCAAGATGCCACGCAGTGGGACTGAACCCGGAACCATGTGGTTGTTTAGCAAGCTACTTACCACACGGCCACTCCTGCGCCTTTAATATTTATTCAAATATTATACACAATCAAAATATTTTCATACTTGAAATTCTCAAAACTCTTACATTACAGAAACAAAAAACTGGTTATATATATATAAAAAATGCCAAAGATTCTATATCAGAAATATCATGGCTCCTAGCAATCGTAATTATAGAAAAGTTTCCTCACGTCTTCATTATAAAAATTGGTACTCAAACACTGATGTTTACATAAGGCTGTCTCCAATACAGACATCGCCAGCATGAATTAAATTCAAATTTTCTATAATTAAAGCATTATTATGGTTTGAAATTGTTCATCATATGTCTATGATTGTTCACTCAACTGATGGAATGTTTTCAGGGCATTGACCATTCAAACGATGTTACAATGTTTTTCTTCAATGTTAAACAGAATTGCAGAGCACTGTTCTTTACATTTATAATAATTAGTAATGTTTTACATGTATATAGGCTCAGGAGTGGCTGTGTGGTAAGTAGCTTGCTAACCAACCACATGGTTCCGGGTTCAGTCCCACTGCGTGGCATCTTGGGCAAGTGTCTTCTACTATAGTCCTGGGCTGACCAATGCCTTGTGAGTGGATTTGGTAGACGGAAACTGAAAGAAGCCTGTCGTATATATGTGTATATATATATATGTGTGTGTATGTGTTTGTGTGTCTGTGTTTGTCCCCCTAGCATTGCTTGACAACAGATGCTGGTGCGTTTACGTCCCCGTCAGTTAGCGGTTCGGCAAAAAGAGACCAATAGAATAAGTACTGGGCTTACAAAAGAGTAAGTCCCGGGGTCGATTCGCTCGACTAAAGGCGGTGCTCCAGCATGGCCGCAGCCAAAGGACTGAAACAAGTAAAAGGGTAAAAGAGAGAGTAATGTATACATATTTAGTCTGATCAATAAGTATCCGGACTGTTGCCATAGTAACGAAGCTAAAGCATGCAGGGTGAAGCCGCTTGCTACAGATCAAGTATGAACTCTGCTGTATATGCGCTCTAAGTTTTAACATTCTAGCTCACCCTCTGCTGTTTACAGCAGTGCTTGGAAGGAAGGTGTGTAGCGTGTGATTGGCACATTGACCCTGACAGAGAAAGTTGAGCAGAGAATCTGCATCAAATTTTGCCAAAAGCTTGGTGATACCTGCTCAGAGGCCTACGCAAAGTTTTCAAAGAGCTTTCATCATTCTTGACACAATCATGGAGAAACCCGAGTGTCTTTTTGGTCAGCTGAAAGCAGTTTTGACACAAACTTGGTAGCGATAATCAACAGAACTGAACTGTAACTAATCTGCACATCCTCTGATATCTCACGGATGGCGATTCGACAATTTCTCCTCACAGCTGCATGTACTGGTGGCAAATCTTCCACCAAACCTTAGTCACAGTTTATGTTCCTAATACTAGCTGAATGATAACTAAGTTATTTTACTAAATTCTTTATTATATTTAAAGTAATTGAAAGAAACAGAGTATCTCAACAGAAATATGGTAACAAAAGGGTTAAAGTCACCATGATATTTTTAACCCTTTTGATACCAACCTGGCTGAAACCAACTCTGGTTCTGTAGTACAAATGTCTTGTTTTCAGAAGTTTTGAATTAAAATCTTCCACCAAACCTTAGTCACAATTTTTGTTCCTAAGACTAGCTTAATGATAACTAAGTTATTGTACTCAATTCTTTGTTATATTTAAAATTAACTGAAAGAAACACAGAGCATCTCAAAATAAATACGGTAATGAAAGGGCAAAGATTTATATATAAAGAAAGAATATTATTGTTGTTATGTAATGTTAAGAGAGTGTTCTTATGCAGAACTTAAAGAAATAATGGCTATATGTTATAGAGAGTTATCTGAAGTTATTTTTTAGTGTATAGTTTTTTGTAATAGATTATGAAAAAGGCTAAAGTGAAAATCAATAATGTTACAAATTTAATATCTAAGTATACTATATGTTACTAATTTCATTGGTGATGTAAATTTAAGTAATGTAATTAGAAATGAAAAAAAAGAAACTAAAACTTTTTGCTGGAAAATGTTAGACATATAAATGTCAAAATTTATTATAAACTTGGTAAGAAGATAAGTAGTACTATATTTAATTATAATAAGCTCCTATCAAATGTCAATCTCAAAAGTTTTAAAGAAATATATATAGGAGATTGCAAATATAATAATTTGGAGTTTCGCTATAAAGAAAGAGATGTTTATACAGGAAATTTAGATATTAAAAATGAGAAACTGAGGGAGGTTTTGAGCAAAGGGACGAAATATCGAGAACAAGGTAAAATTATCTTTATATATAAAAAAGAGAGGTTGTGTGTCTGTCTCCTACGATTTAGATTCCTAACTACTCCCACATTTTGCAGTGCAGTTTAAGCAAATTCGGGTATCTTATAGTCGTGATTCACATCGAGCCCTTCTGGGTATTAGCGCGCGTCTACGATTTAAAAATAAATTTACCATCATTTTTTTCCATTTTAATGCATTTTTTCGCTATTATATAAGGGAAGTAACTCTCTAAAAATGCTTATATAGTTATTTCCCTTACAAACCCGAGCAACGCCGGGCAATACTGCTAGTTTCATTATAATAAGCTCCTATCAAATGTCAGTCTCAAAAGTTTTAAAGAAATATATCTCGGAGATTGCAAATATAATAATTTGGAGTTTCGCTATAAAGAAAGAGATGTTTATACAGGAAATTTAGATATTAAAAATGAGAAACTTAGGGAGGTTTTGGGTTCCGGGTTCAGTCCCACTGCGTGGCATCTTGGGCAAGTGTCTTCTGCTATAGCCCCGGGCTGACCAATGCCTTGTGAGTGGATTTGGTAGACGGAAACTGAAAGAAGCTTGTCGTATATATGTATATATATATATACATATATATATGTGCGTGTGTGTGTTTGTGTGTCTGTGTTTGTCCCCCTAGCATTGCTTGACAAACGATGCTGGTGTGTTTACTTCCCCGTCACTTAGCGGTTTGGCAAAAGAGACCGATAGAATAAGTACTGGGCTTACAAAGAATAAGTCCCGGGGTTGATTTGCTCGACTAAAGGCGGTGCTCCAGCATGGCCGCGGTCAAATGACTGAAACAAGTAAAAGAGATAAAAGAGAGATATTGTTGTATTTAGGAATGGTCATTTTTGCCAGTTTAGCCAATAAAAACACACGCACTATATATTTGGTGTTACTTTGCTTCAGTGTTATTAATTTTTACATTAATTTTAATCTTATTTCGACCATTCCTACAACAATAACTGTTTCAACACACGATTTCACATCAAAAATCTTGCAAAACAAATTTATTAAATATAATTTATAGAAAACAATTGCAGCATGGAAGGTGTTTATAAGACATTTAAAACGACACAGAAACAGTGACAAAATTCCATGAACATTTCACAGTCTCAAAGCGATGAAAATATTTTAACAAATTAAAATTTAAATGTTGAAGTGAATCTCATGGTTTTTGTGTTTTTAAATGGCTTATAAACACCTTCCACGCAGCGATTGTTTTTATTTCAGCAAATGATCTCAGATCAGGTCACTTGCTATGCAAGTACATCTTTGTAATTTAAAGAAAGTTATATTAAAAGCCATTAAGGATTTTATAACTGAATTAAATCTCAAATATAAAGTTAAATTGGTGGAATCCAAAAGCTGGGTTAGTAAATTTACTTTTGTGGTATTTAAGTACATAAAGAAATTTAATAAGTGGATAGGAAAAGATTCAGTTTTGAATAAACCACTAGTTAATGGGTATATAAATGAATTACATGAAAAGTGTGTGATAGTGCCAGCAGATAAAGCAGTAGGGAATTTTGTAGTAATTTGTAAAAAATATTATATGCCGATGCCAGCGCCGCCCCGACTGGCTTCTGTGCCGGTGGCACATAAAAAGCACCATCCAAACGTGGCCGATGCCAGCGCCGCCCTGACTGGCTCCATCCGAACGTTGCCAGAGCCACCTTGGCTGGCTTCCATGCCGCTGGCATGTTAAAAGCTCCAACCGATCGTGACCAATGCTGGACCCCGCCTGGCACCTGTGTAGGTGGCACGTAAAAAGCACCCACTTCACTCGCGGAGTGATTGGCGTTAGGAAGGGCATCCAGCCGTAGAAACTCTGCCAGATCAGACTGGAGCCTGGAGCAGCCCCTGGCTTCCCAGACCCCCGTTGAACCGTCCAACCCGTGCTAGCATGGAAAGCAGACGTTAAATGATGATGATGATGATGATAGGAAAAGATTCAGTTTTTATTTAAACCACTAGTTAATGGGTATATAAATGAATTACATGAAAAGTGTGTGATAATGCCATCAGATAAAGCAGCAGGGAATTTCGTAGTAATTTGTAAAAAATATTATATGTAGGTGAGGAGTTAGGAGTAGATAAAGAATTTAAGTTTATAGATAATAACACATACAAAGTTATACAGGAAAATGTTAACGAGATATTTAATAGACTTATACCCACAATAGAAGCCTGAGTGGTTTAGAAGTGGAAGAAAAAGATAAATATATATATCTCAACTTGTTTGGATTCCTAAACTGCTTACAGTTAATTTTAAATGTAGATTCATAATAAGAGCTAGAAGTTGTACAAATAAACAGCTATCTATATTGGTTAAAAAGTAGTTAGAACATTTTTTAAGAAGCATTCTGATAAGATTTATAACATTTTGGGAATTGATAGTTTTTGGAGCGTTAGATCAATGAAGATATTTCTGGAAAGACTGATTGAATGCAAAAAAGTTAAGAGTATGTATGGGTATGATTTTTTGATGCTTTATACAAACTTAAATCTTAACCTTTTCTTTACTGTATTTATTTTGGGATGCTCTGTGTTTCTTTCAATTAATTTTAAGTATAACAAAGAATTTAGAAAAATAACTTAGTTATCATTAAGCTAGTGTTAGGAACATAAATTGTGACTAAGGTTTGGTGGAAGATTTTAAGTCAGAACTTATGAAAGCAAGACATTTGTACTCAGAGCCAGAGCCAGGTTGGTAATGAAAGGGTTAAACACACCTCTACATTTGGGCAGATGCACATTAGAAGCAGTTGGAAGGGTGTGTATTGAAGGAAATTTAGGCTATTATTTCTAGCATATAGAGTGGCCAGATTGAGGTCTCCTTCTCTCATGTCTTCTGCTGATTATTTTTCTTCTTAACCCTTTTGTTAACCATATTTCTGTTGAGATGCTCTGTGTTTCTTTCAATTAATTTTAAGTATAACAAAGAATTTAGAAAAATAACTTAGTTATCATTAAGCTAGTGTTAGGAACATAAATTGTGATTAAGGTTTGGTGGAAGATTTTAATTCAGAACTTTTGAAAACAAGACATTTGTACTACAGAACCAGGGGCAGTTTCAGCAGGGTTGGTATGGAAAGGGTTCAAAAATATCATGGTGACTTTAACCCTTTTGTTACCATATTTCTGTTGAGATGCTCTGTGTTTCTTTCAATTAATTTTAAATATAACAAAGAATTTAGTAAAATAACTTAGTTATCATTCAGCTGGTATTAGGAACATAAATTGTGACTTAAGGTTTGGTGGAAGATTTTAATTCAGAAATTTTGAAAACAAGACGTTTGTACTACAGAACCAGGGGCGGTTTCAGTAGGGTTGGTATGGAAAGGGTTAAGTTTAGCCCAAATGAATGAAACTTCCTGCAGGGGTTATGTGTGTGCATCAGGTGAACAGGTGCAAAAGGAAGGTGTGTGTCTTTGAAGTAAACAAAATGAGTGAATCGATTCCTAGCTAAAAAAAATTATTCACTGGACTTAATTTGTCATTGGTATGCATAATTCTTCACTACATACAAAATGTTGACAACTGTCATGAGTTGCTAGAAATACGAACAGGGTACATCTGTGGAAGTGATGTGTCAGAAATCAATGTTTGTGTGTGTGTGTGTGTGTGTGTATATGTGTGTGTGCGCGCGTGTGTGTGTATGTGTGTGTGTGTGCGTGTGCGTGTGTGTGTGTGTGTGTAGTTCATCTGAGATCAGTAATCTACCGTGGAACTTTGAACATTTCTCTCGGTCTCTGCGGTCTGCGAAAACCTTCTGTCGGCATGTAGACCTTTCACGTCAGCCTGCTAGGCCTTTCTTCTTGTCTCTCCCTCTGATGACCACCATATTTATAAGAATTGTGGCAGCTAGAAGGACAGACATACTGCAGAAGAGTTTGTACCTAAATAGGTCAGCTCCTGTCCATTTGAACTTTGCCTGACATGGCTGAGGTTGTAGGTCAAAGGGAGATGACCAATCACTTTTTGACAGGACAAAGAAAACCTTTTGGATCTTTTCGGTTTGAACGGCAGTTTTTAACATAATTTCTAGGTAACTAAAAAATGTTAAACTTTGTATACTGGTAGAATGTGTTTATAAAACATCTTTTTGTCTTGGTTTTATTGAGAAAATTCTATAGTTTGTAAGATATTTGTTGTTTTTTATTTCTTCAATTTCTGCAATTTCAACCAATCAATGACGTCCATTGAGGTAAAAAAACATTCTGTGCCGTATGAATATGTCCCTCGTTTAAGAAACAGATTGGGTTTATTTACATTTCTGAAGAAAAAAAGATACCCTTCCCCTCACCCCCACCCCTAACCCTAACCCTAAAACAGATTGAAATGCAATAGATCGATACTAGGGTCATAATTATGGGTGACAATTTCATATGACACCGCTAGAGAAAACTGCCGTTCAAACCGAAAAGATCCAACCTTTTTTCACGCCTATTGATCGTGGTGGTTTGGCTGATGGTTTGGACAACCGAGAATTCTTAGATTCAGTTTTGAATCTAGGCTTGGAGATGGAAGTGTTAATTGTTACAATCCTTTCTAACCATATTTCTATTCTTTATCCTATTTCTATGGCTACATTTCCTTCTAATCACTGGTTGTGAGAAATATATTCCTCCTGTATCATTATTACTAGATATGTTCCCTACACCTAAAATTTTATCATTAAAGCCTTGAGGGTATATGCTACATAATACCTTAATCCCAAGCCATTCTTCTGAAAGTCTCTGCTTAACATTATCTATACTGTTATTTATTTGACCAATTTTAAAATTTTACAGTTTTCAAACCCTAAGCTATGCTCTCTAAAGTGTTTGTTACCCAATTTAACCCTTTCGTTACTGTATCTATTTTGAGATGCTCTGTGTTTCTTTCAATTACTTTAAATATAACAAAGAATTTAGTAAAATAAGTTAGTTATCATTAAGCTAGTGTTAGGAACAGAAATTGTGACTAAGGTTTGGTGGAAGATTTTAATTCAAAACTTATGAAAACAAGACATTTGTACTCAGAGCCAGAGCCGGCTTCAGCCAGGTTGGTATCAAAAGGGCTAAGAATTGATTCTCCATTATATATCTTAACCATTTTGTTACCATATTTCTTCTGTTGAGATCCTCTGTGTTTCTTTCAATTACTTTAAATATAACAAAGAATTTAGTAAAATAACTTAGTTATCATTCAGCTAGTGTTAGGAACATAAATTGTGACTAAGGCTTGGTGGAAGATTTTAATTCAAAACTTAAGAAAACAAGACATTTGTACTATAGAGCCAGAGCCGGTTTCAGCCGGGTTGGTATGGAAAGGGTTAAAAATATCATGGTGACTTTAACCCTTTTGTTACCATATTTCTGTTGAAATGCTCTGTGTTTCGTTCAATTAATTTTAAATATAACAAAGAACTTAGTAAAATAACTTAGTTATCATTCAGCTAGTGTTAGCAACTTAAATTGTGACTAAGGTTTGGTGGAAGATTTTAATTCAAAACTTATGAAAACAAGACATTTGTACTAAAGAGCCAGAGCCGGTTTCAGCCAGGTTCGTAACGAAAGGGTTAAATGCTCGTCTGTGACTACTGAGATGTTGGTGTAATTCCTGAGTAGTTTGTCCTACGCTGTACACCAAATTCATCGCAACTCATCAAATAAATTACATTGCTAGATTTACAACCTAACTGTAGTCCTCCTGGGGCTACAAACTACAGTAGTATCCACCCTTAGGGGTTAGCCATATTTAAATGGCAAATATACGTCACGATGTAAATTATTATTTGCAATGAATTTCTTAACTGTACTCTTACCACTGAAAACTTTATTATCTACAAAAACATTACAACGTAAGCAATTCTTCTTACCACATTTCTTTACACGACTATTACAAAGAGATATAGATACATAGTCGTTATTTTCTTTATTATAATACAAGCAAAACGCCTCCCCCCCCGTCCAATGGACGGTGCTGAGTTGTCAAACATTTAAACCAAATTTGAGACACCAGCAAAAGAAGAAAAAGCCCATCATATATATCATCATATATATATATATATATGTGTGTGTGTATATATATGTATATATATGTATATATATATATATATGTATATATATATATGTATATATATATATATATGTATATATAATATATGTATGTATATATATGTATATATATATATATATATGTATATATATATAAATGTATATATATATATATGTATATATATATATGTATATATGTATTATATATATATGTATAATATATATATGTATGTATGTATATGTGTATATATATATATGTATGTATGTATATGTGTATATATATGTATGTATGTATGTGTATATATATGTATGTATGTATGTGTATATATATGTATGTATGTATATGTGTATATATATGTATGTATGTATATGTGTATATATATGTATGTATGTATATGTGTATATATATGTATGTATGTATATGTGTATATATATATATGTATGTATATGTGTATATATATATATGTATGTATGTATATATGTATATATATATATGTATGTATATATATATATGTATATATATATATATGTATATATATATATATATATGTATGTATATATATATATGTATATATATTATATATATATATATATATATATGTATATATATGTATATACATACATATATGTATATATATGTATATATATACATATATATATATATATATAATATATATATATATATATATATATTATATATATATATATGAGTGTGTATTTGTGTGTTTGTATTTGCCCCCCACCTATCAGCTGACCACCGATATTGGTGTATTTATGTCTCTGTAACTTAGCAGTTCAGTAAAAGAGACCAATACCATAAGTACTAGGCTTACAAAGAATAAGTCCTGGGGTCGATTTATCCAACTAAAAGGCAGTGCTCCAGCACTGCTGCAGTCAAATGACTGATATAAGAAAAGAGTAAAAGAGAAATACACACACACAAACACATACACACACATATTTATATATCATGGCACTCCATCGGTTATGACGACGAGGGTTCGAGTTGATCCAATCAACAGAACAGTCTGCTTGTGAAATTAACGTGTAAGTGGCTGAGCACTCCACAGACATGTGTACCTTTAATGTAGTACTCGGGGAGATTCAGCGTGACACAGAGTGTGACAAGGCTGGCCATTTGAAAATACAGGTACAACAGAACCAGGAAGAAAGAGCCAAAGTTGTGGTGAAAGAATACAGCAGGGTTTACCACAAGCCTCTGCCGGTGCCTCATGGAGGTTTAGGTGTTTTCACTCAATAAACACTCACAACGCCTGGTCTGGGAATCAAAACTGGAATCCTACGATCACAAGTTCTCTGCCCTAACCACTGGACCACTGTGCCTCCACACATTTATATATATATACATATATAAAGTACATATAGATTCAAGAAATATCTTACAGATGCTCTGGAATTTTAGGGGTTTGTGGGGTTTTCCAGCATAAAACAGACAGTGAAATAGTTAGATGGATAAATATACATTAAATACATATACAATACAGACATGAATGTATATAGATATCAAAATTGATGTTATCAATATATTATGTGTGTGTGTGTCTGAATATGTCAGTCTATGTATGAAAGTATATGCATACTTATATATATATATGTGTGTGTGTGTATTATTATTATTTTAGACCTGATGAGTGACTATATTTTTAAATAGAAGTATTTTTAGATCAATTTAATTTTAAATCGAATTGATTTTATTATTATCTACTTGAAAATATAGCCACGAAATGCGCGTAGTCTTTTTTACAACTATTTACTATTTATTGTTTTTGTACTTTATTGATTTTTAGAATAAGGTTTTTATAGTATATTTATTTTTTCTATATGGTGTGAATAACATCTTTCATTATTGAATCATTTAATAGTGGTTTTTCTCTAGATTATGTACATATGTGTGTGTATGTATATATATGCAAGTACGTGTAAAGATATACATACCAGGCAGTCTTTGCCACAAAACGGAAGACGTCCTCTTCCAAAACCTGCCGCCACGATAGAACCGGAATGAACCATAGGACCTTCCTTTAAGAAGAAAAAATAGAGAAGGAATTAGTAAAAAATGATGGTGGTGGTGGTGGTGGTGGTGGTGGTGTGGTGGTGGTGGTGGAGGTGACGGTGGAGGTGTTGGCGGTGGGGTCTGCTATTTGTAGAGCACCGCCTTTAATCGAGCAACTTGACCACGGGACTTATTCATTTGTAAGCCCAGTACTTATTCTATCGGTCTCTTTTGCCGAACCGCTAAGTGATGGGAACGTAAATGCACCAGCATCGGTTGTCAAGCAATGCTAGGGGGACAAACACAGACACACAAACACACACATACATATACATACATATACATATATACGATGGGCTTCTTTCAGTTTCCGTCTACCAAATCCACTCACAAGGCATTGGTCGGCCCGGGGCTATAGCAGAAGACACTTGCCCAAGATGCCTCGCAGTGGGACTGAACCCGGAACCATGTGGTTGGTAAGCAAGCTACTTACCACACAGCCACTCCTGCGCCTATATATATATATAATATATATATATATATATATATATATATATATGTATGTATATTTGGTCTTGAGCCCAGTAGTTCAGTGCATGGTTGTAAGAATGTCTGTTAAAGAGTAACCCTTATGTTTACATGAAATTTACTTTAGATCACTCTAACCCTTATGTTACCATACTTCTGTTGAAATACACAGCCATTGTTTCAGTTTATTTTGAAAATAATGAAAAATTTATATGAAATAAATTTGTTATCATTAAGAGTTTTTTTAAACATAAATTAACGAGAAACTGATGGATGACTTCGTTTCAGTTTATTTTGAAATTATGAAGAGTTTAGTAAAATATATTTATCATTATTAAGCTTGTGTCTGGAACATAAATTAACATGAAACTTTGATGGATGGCTTTTATTTAGATCACTTTAACACTTTAGTTACCATACCAAAATCAAACCAAATCAAAATAGATGAACATCAATGGATTTGTATCTTTGTGGTACCAGTGACAGTGGCACATAAGAAAGCCATCCAAACGTGGCCGTAGCCAGTACCGCATCGACTGGCCTCTGTGTTGTGGGCACGTAACAAACACCATCCGTTCGTGGCCGTTTGCCAGCCTCGTCTGGCACCTGTGTCAGTGGCACATAAAAAACACCATCTGAGCGTGGTCGTCTGCCTGCCTCGTCTGGCACTTGTGTCGGTGGTACATAAAAAACACCATCCGAGCGTGGCCATTCGCCAGCCTCGTCTGGCACCTGTGTCGGTGGCACATAAAATCACCCACTACACTCTCGGAGTGGTTGGCGTTAGGAAGGGCATCCAGCTGTAGAAACACTGCCAGATCTGACTGGCCTGGTGCAGCCTTCGGGCTCCCCAGACCCCAGTTGAACCATCCAATCCATGCTAGCATGGAAAGCGGACGTTAAATGATGATGATGATGATGATGATGATGATTTGTTTGAAATACATTGCCATAGTTTCAATATGTTTTCAAAATAATGAAGAATTTAGTAAAATAATTTAGATAATTGTCCATCATCGGTCTAGAGTAGCAGACGCCCGCCAGCCGTTGGTATCTGCCCCGATTCGCAAATGTATATATCTAATTTTCAGTGAAGTTTATTCACTGACTAGCAGCATAGCCCGGCGTTGCCCGGGTATGTAAGAGCCCCTAGTAGGCAACGACTAATCCCAATCTAGTTCTTTCCCTCTAGGGAACGAAGGCGCATGTATAGGTTGCAATGTCTTCTCTTCACTCGAATACTTCTATGTATACGATGTTCCTAGCTGTCTCCCGACAGAAAACGTGTTGCATATAAAAAGCTTAGATTCTCGACCCCATGTCGAATTTATTGATTTTTTTCAGAACTGGGGGAATTTTTCAAAATTTTCACTGCGTTAGTTTTGAATTATGACATTGGGCTAGGTGTGTGTCAAGTTTCATCAGAATTGGTTGAAAGCCGTGGTCAGCGTGAGGGTACAACCTGACAGCCACACAGACACACAGACAGACAAATTGCCGTTTATATATAGAGAGATTACCAAAATCAGAAATATTAAATTTCTAAATCTCCCATAGAGATATGTACGGTGGTGGGGCGATAGAATGGTTGTATACTGTCAATCTAAAGTGAACGTGACAGTAGGGGATTACACCACCGCTGTTTAGCCCTAGGAAGCATCGACGCTTCCTGATGGCTTCGACACATTTTTCCTGTGTCCTTATATACATTTATATACATATATATATATATATATATATATATATATGTGGAGGCGCAATGGCCCAGTGGTTAGGGCAGCGGACTCGCGGTCGTAGAATCGCGGTTTCGATTCCCAGACCGGGCGTTGTGAGTGTTTATTGAGCAAAAACACCTAAAGCTCCACGAGGCTCCGGCAGGGGATGGTGATCCCTGCTGTACTCTTTCGCCACAACTTTCTCTCACTCTTACTTCTGTTGGCCTGCTCGCTTAGCCAGCGGGGTGGCGTCATTCAAAGGCTAAAACAATGCGAACGCATTGTGACCAGCGATGTGTAACAACATCTGATGGTCTGGTTGGTCACGTGATCACGTGATATATATACATTTACGAAAGGAAAAATGTGTTGAAGCCATCACATAGGTACAGGAGTGGCTGTGTGGTAAGTAGCTTGTTTACCAACCACACGGTTCCGGGTTCATTCCCACTGCGTGGCACCTTGGGCAAGTGTCTTCTACTATAGCCTCGGGCCGACCAGGGCCTTCTGAGTGGATTGTGTAGACAGAAACTGAAAGAAGCCTGTCGTATATATGTATATATATATATATGCTTTATGTGTTTGCCTGTCTGTGTTTGTCCCCCTAGCATTGCTTGACAACCGATGCTGGTGTGTTTATGTCCCCGTAACTTAGCGGTTCGGCAAAAGTGGCCGATAGAATAAGTACTGGGCTTACAAAGAATAAGTCCCGGGGTCGAGTTGCTTGATTAAAGGCGGTGCTCCAGCATGACCACAGTCAAATGATTGAAACAAGTAAAAGAATAAAAAGAAAAAGAATAATAAGGTATAATTTAAATAATTTTAAAATTAGAGGTGTTTGCCATAAAACAAAACTGTCGTCTCAGGAGGGTTTTATCAAACAGCTCCAGCAGGTGTAAATGGTAATATATCTGATCAGACCCAACCTAGATTTTTAACCCTTTAGCATTTAAACCAGTCATATTCTGCCTAAATATTCTATCTGGTCATCCCAACCAGATCTGGCCTCTCAGACCTGTTCTCCAATGTCTTTCTAAAAATAAACACCAGAGCAGGAGTGGCTGTGTGGTAAGTAGCATGCTAACCAACCACATTGTTCCGGGTTCAGTCCCACTGTATGGCACCTTTGGTCAAGTGTCTTCTACTATAGCCTCGGGCCGACCAAAGCCTTGTGAGTGGATTTGGTAGACGGAAACTGAAAGAAGCTCGTCGTATGTGTGTGTATGCGTGTGTGTCTGTGTTTGACTGTGGCCAAGCTGGAGCACCGCTGTGTGGTAAGTAGCTTGCTTACCAACCACATGGTTCCGGGTTCAGTCCCACTGCACGGCACCTTGGTCAAGTGTCTTCTACTGTAACCTCGGGCCCACCAAAGCCTTGTGAGTGGATTTGGTAGACAGAAACTGAAAGAAGCCCGTCGTAGATATATATGTATGTTTGTGTATATGTTTGTGTGTCTGTGTCCCCCAGCATCGATTGACATCGATGCTGGTGTCTTTACATCCCCATAACTTAGTGGTTCGGCAAAAGAGACTGATAGACTCAGTACTAGGCTTACAAAGAATAAGTCCTGGGGTCGATTTGCTCGACTAAAGGCGTTGCTCCAGCATGGCCGCTTTCAAATGACTGAAACAAGTAAAAGAGTAATTATAATGAGGATTATAGGCGCAGGAGTGGCTGTGTGGTAAGTAGCTTGCTAACCAACCACATGGTTTCGGGTTCAGTCCCACTGCATGGCATCTTGGGCAAGTGTCTTCTGCTATAGCCCCGGGCCGACCAATGCCTTGTGAGTGGATTTGGTAGACGGAAACTGAAAGAAACCTGTCGTATATATGTGTATATATATATATGTATGTGTGTGTGTGTTTGTGTGTCTGTGTTTGTTTCTCCAACATCGCTTGACAACCGATGCTGGTGTGTTTACGTCCCCGTCACTTAGCGGTTCGGCAAAAGAGACCAATAGAATATGTACTGGGCTTACAAAGAATAAGTCCCGGGGTTGATTTGCTTGACTAAAGGCGGTGCTCCAGCATTGCCGCAGTCAAATGACTGAAACAAGTAAAAGAGTAATAATAATGAGGATTACATTCGACAGAGTAAACAACAGCTTCAAATAATGTCATCAAGCAATGATGCTTACCTTTCCACATAACAAACCCCCTAGTAGGGATAGAATGACTCCCACTGCTTTTGCCACAAGTGTGCGAAGTCTCAATAATCCAGGTATCTTCACCCCATTCAAATATGCTTTTATCAGAGGAATTCCACTGCCAGCTGCTTGAGGCTAAAATGGAAAACGAAAGTGAAAGTAAATATTCATAAATCTTCAATGACAAGAAAGGGTTGATTGTATGTCAATGTCTCTAATAGGCAAAAATCTCCCTAAATATCTCTTTTTCTTGAGGGCAATGTTTATACTTGATTTTACTTTAAATTAGTACGAAAACGAAAAGGTTGCAAGACGCAACGAAAATTTTAGGAAAAGGAAAATAAGAAATAAATGGAAACTTTACCAGTGAGTATAAATCCTTAAATCCTTAAAAATGCTCTAGCCCGAAGGCCGCGGCCATGCTGGGGCACCACCGCTGAATGAGCTACTACACTAATTTGTGAATCCACCTCTGATACGTGGCACTTGATCAACAAGGGAGTTTGATGCTGCTGCCCGCATCTGTGTCTCCTGTCGGTTCATCTGGGACTCCCGACAAGAAGAGATCCAGTTTTGTTTTAAAGAAACCCACATCCACACCATGTAAGTCTCTCAGGCATTTAGGGAGGATGTTAAAAAGCTGTGGTCCTCTGAAACCCAAGCTGTTGCAGTATCTGGACCTGTATTTTGATGGTGATGTTGGAATCTTTGGCACCATGTATGTTAGATTATAAGACACAAAAAGAAAATGACTCTCCCCTGACACAACAGAATATGCTGCAACACACAAACTCACATAAAGAATCTTGCAAACCAAATCCAAAAACGAAATAATAATTAATAGATTCTCGCACAATGAGATTTACAATCACATCATCAAAAAGTGCTCCAGCATGGCCACAGCTCGTGAGCTGAAACTAGATGAAATAAAATAACATAAAATAAATATTCACTTTCATTTGGTGGGGGCCATATCCATGTAAAATTATTGAAACATCAATTAATGACATCTAAAATGTAAAGTAAGGTTTCCTTCTCAAGTCATGCCGACTCATTGGGGTTGGTTTCATCATCATCATCATCATCATCATCATCGTTTAACGTCCGTTCTCCATGCTATCATGGGTTGGACGGTTCAACTGGGGCCTGGGAAGCCCGAAGGCTGCACCAGGCCAGTCAGATCTGGCAGTGTTTCTACAGCTGGATGCCCTTCCTAATGCCAACCACTCTGTGAGTGTAGTGGGTGCTTTTTATGTGCCACCGACACAGGTGCCAGACGAGGCTGGCGAACGGCCACGCTCGGATGGTGTTTTTTACGTGCCACCGGCACAGAGGCCAGGCGAGGCTGGCACGGCCACGATCGGATGGTGTTTGTTACGTGCCACCAGCACGGAGGCCAGTCGATGCGGTACTGGCTACGGCCACGTTAGGATGGATTTCTTATGTGCACTGGTACCACAAAACTACAAATTCCATTGATGTTCATCGATTTTGATTTGATTTGATTTTCACTTGCCTCAACAGGTCTTCACAAGTAGAGTTATGTGTCCCAAGAAGGAAGGTATCCACAGGTGGACTGACTACGTCCCAGGTAGGGGCCAATGGTTTATATATTCCGCACCTGGACCAGACGCCTGTCCATCACTGGATTACTCATTTTTGCCAGCCAAGCGGACTGTTTTGCTCAGGAACACAACACATCATCCGGTCCAGCAATCAAAACCACAATCTTATGTCTGATGTGAATAATGTACTTCATTTCATGTTACTCCAGTGCACTCAGCCGGCAACCCTGAATAATCCTACGACAGACCAGCATCCAATCCAGGTGGGAAATTTATATGCCATGGAAACTGGGGAAATTGACCCTTATGAGTCGGCATGACTTAAAAGAAAGTAACCTTTACTTTTTATGTTAGTAGGTTTTATTGCACACCCTGATATCAACCAAGGGTATTTCTGCGTCACTGTGCTATATACACACACACACGCACGCACACACACACACACACACACACACACGCATACACATACGCACACATAAGAATTAATATATTTCTTTACTACCCACAAGGGGTTAAACACAGAGGGGACAAACAAGGACAGACAAACGGATTAAGTTGATTACATCGACCCCAGTGCGTAACTGGTACTTAATTTATCGACCCCGAAAGGATGAAAGGCAAAGTCGACCTCGGCGGAATTTGAATTCAGAACGTAGCGGCAGACGAAATACCTATTTCTTTACTACCCACAAGGGGCTAAACACAGAGGGGACAAACAAGGACAGACAAACGGATTAAGTCGATTACATCGACCCCAGTGCGTAACTGGTACTTAATTTATCGACCCCGAAAGGATGAAAGGCAAAGTTGACCTCGGCAGAATTTGAACTCAGAACGTAGCGGCAGACGAAATACCTATTTCTTTACTACCCACAAGGGGTTAAACACAGAGGGGACAAACAAGGACAGACAAACGGATTAAGTCGATTACATCGACCCCAGTGAACTGGTACTTAATTTATCGACCCCGAAAGGATGAAAGGCAAAGTCGACCTCGGCAGAATTTGAACTCAGAACGTAGCGGCAGACGAAATACCTATTTCTTTACTACCCACAAGGGGTTAAACACAGAGGGGACAAACAAGGACAGACAAACGGATTAAGTCGATTACATCGACCCCAGTGCGTAACTGGTACTTAATTTATCGACCCCGAAAGGATGAAAGGCAAAGTCGACCTCGGCAGAATTTGAACTCAGAACGTAGCGGCAGACGAAATACCTATTTCTTTATTACCCACAAGGGGCTAAACACAGAGGGGACAAACAAGGACAGACATAGGTATTAAGTCGATTATATCGACCCCAGTGCATAACTGGTACTTAATTTATCGAACCCGAAAGGATGAAAGGCAAAGTCGACCTCGGCAGAATCTGAACTCAGAACGTAGCGGCAGACGAAATACCTATTTCTTTATTACCCACAAGGGGCTAAACACAGAGGGGACAAACAAGGACAGACAAACGGATGATTAAGTCAATTACATCGACCCCAGTGAACTGGTACTTAATTTATCGACCCCGAAAGGATGAAAGGCAAAGTCGACCTCGGCGGAATTTGAACTCAGAACGTAGGGGCAGACAAAATACCGCTAAGCATTTCGCCCGGCATGCTAACGTTTCTGCCAGCTCGCCGCCTTTAGAATTAATAGTAATGCTCACTGCAAGATATGTGAACTAATAGTAATAAGAATTAATAGTAATACTCACTGCAAGATATGTGACCAACGCCGATGCTATAATTGAGATGATCGCATTAAAACCAATCCATACCAAGGCTGGCGTGTACAGGCACTTATCTTCAACACATTTGTCGATGACTTATCAAGAAATTATGTTAAGGACAATCATAATTATAAAGTACATTTTCATCATAATCTTTATATATAAAGTTGTGTGAGAGTCTGTCTACTCCAATTTAGATTCCTAGCTACTCTCACATTTTGCGGTGCAGTTTAACCAAAACCGGGTATCTTATAGTCGTGATTCATATCGAGCCCTTCTGGGTATTAGCGCGCGTCTACGATGAGTCTACAATTTTAAAAATAATTTACCATCATTTTTTTCCATTTTCATGAATATTTTTTAAAGGGAAGTAACTCTCTAAAAATGTCTACGATGAGTCAACGATTTAAAAAAAAATTTACCATCATATTTTTTCCATTTTTAATGCATTTTTTGGCTATAACTCTCTAAAAATGCTTATATAGTTATTTCCCTTACAAACCCGAGCAACTCCGGGCGATACTGCTAGTCTTTATATATAAAAGTGAAGTTGTGTGAGTGTCTGTCTCCTACGATTTAGATTCCTAACTACTCCCACATTTTGCGGTGCAGTTTAACCAAAAGCGGGTATCTTATAGTCATGATTCATATCAAGCCCTTCTGGGTATTAGTGCGCGTCTACGATGAGTCTACGATTTTAAAAAAAATTTACCATAATTTTTCTGCATTTTTAATGCATTTTTCGCTCGGTTTATATAAGGGAAGTAACTCTCTAAAACTGCTTATATAGTTATTTCCTTTACAAACCCCAGCAACGCCGGGCAATACTGCTAGTAATTAATAACATAATGTGGCAGTCCTGGTTAGGATGAATATTACTGTTGTCTTAGCCCCAGGAATTGTCTTCAGCTGGCTTTATGACACCGGGCAAAATGCTTAGTGGTATTTCGCCCATCACTACATTCTGAGTTCAAATTCTGCCGAGGTCGACTTTGCCTTTCCTCCTTTCGGTGTCGATATGATCGACTTACCCACTCCCCTAAAATTTCAAGCCTTTTGCCTACAATAGAAAGTATTATTATTATTATTATATTATTATTATTATTATTACCTCCACTTTAGTGAAGGTGGAGGTGTTGTTTTCAGTGATGTTTGTTTGTCCATGGACAAGATATCCAAGAACCGTTTGATGGATTCAGATGAAACGTTCAGGAATCTTTGGCTTCATGGCTGGCACAAGCTGATTACATTTTGAGATTGATCCGGTACTGGACAAGGATTTTGGATTTTTTTTTTCCACCTTTTTACTTAATTTTTAAGAGCAGTCAGGTTCATTTTTAGTATTCTCGTTTGTGAGAGCAGTTGAGTTTATTTCATATATTCTCATTTTAAAGATCATCTCTGGCTAATCATTGAGAGGACATTGGTTTGCGCTCTCTGGGTGCTCTTATCATTATTATTATTATTATCATTATTATTATTATTATCATTATTATTATTATTATTGTGTGAGAGAGCAGAGCATGCCATCAAAGTGACACTGGGGTAAAATATATGAAGCCCAATATACCCATCGTGAATACCCATCTGATAAGGGTACACCAGGCACATGCATCACAACCATATGTGCGCGACATGGTGATCTCATATCAAGGTAAACAGCGCATGACCTTGCAGGTGGGGCCCAGTTAGAATTTTCTTCAGGTCGAGTAGCCTTATTATTATTATTATTATTATTATTATTATTATTATTATTATTATTATTCTATGTTTGACTTTTGCTTTACATTTGCACAAGCTGGCTCCAAGTCTCACCCAGAGACCTCAAGAGACAACAAGTTGGAAGTTCATGTTGGTGTTATGCCTAGGGTGCCATATATTTGGTTTTGTACTTAGTGTTATACTATTATTATTATTATTATTATTATCTTTTTTTTTCTTCTTTCAAATTTGCTTCCATTTCTTGCCGAGTGTCTTCCCGACTCCTAGGGCAAAGAAACTCATAGTATACATTGGTAGGCCATTAAACTAAACTTACTAGTTTGTTCACTTTTTTTTTTTAAGTTAAATTAAAATACATGGGCAGTAACAGCTCTCACATCGACAGTGCTCTTCTTAATACGTGTGATGTACCAGTTAAGACAATCTTTTGCACTTCTTGCAGGGATGGTAAGCCAGGGATCATTCTCATATAATTTTCAGTTCCCTTCTTGATCATACCTAGTGCTCCTACGATCACTGGTATTGTAACCGCCTTGAGATGCCACATTTTCTCAATTTCAATGAGCAGGTCTTTATATTTTATATTTTATTATTATTATTATTATTATTATTATAATATATCGTTCACTAGATAACAATGGCATTTTAAAATTTTAATTTTGACTATATCTTCTGAAGGAGTTACCTCAATCCTTTATATATTATCATCATCATCATTTAACGTCCGCTTTCCATGCTAGCATGGGTTGGACGGTTCAACTGGGGTCTGGGGAGCCCGAAGGCTGCACCAGGCCAGTCAGATCTGGCAGTGTTTCTACAGCTGGATGCCCTTCCTAACGCCAACCACTCCGAGAGTGTAGTGGGTGATTTTATGTGCCACCGACACAGGTGCCAGACGAGGCTGGCGAACGGCCACGCTCGGATGGTGTTTTTTATGTGCCACCGACACAGGTGCCAGACGAGGCTGGCAGACGGCCACGCTCGGCTGGTGTTTTTTATGTGCCACCGACACAGGTGCCAGATGAGGCTGGTGAACGGCCACGATCGGATGGTGTTTGTTACGTGCCCACAGCATGGAGGCCAGTCAATGCGGTACTGGCTACGGCCACGTTCAGATGGTTTTCTTGTGTGCCACCAGCACCGGTACCATAAAGGATACAAATTCCATTGATGTTCATCTATTTTGATTTGGTATTATTATTATTATCACTACTACTACTACTACTACGATCTGAGATAGTAGTGTTCTTATTTCATGGAATCTTTATCAAGTGAAAATATGCGGAAGATCTTTGTTTTATGGAGAACTTGGAAATAGCTTCTCTCCATTAATGCTTTTTTTTTTTTGTGTGTTTCCTCACCTGGGATTAAGAAAAAAAAGAAAAAGATTTTTGTTTGCGAAGAAAACTAAATTCTTTTCTATGGCTTGTGAATAACAAAATAGCAACAGTGAAAAATATGCTTTACCACCACCACCACCAACAACAATAACAACACAACCACTACCACCACCACCAACAACAATAACAACACAACCACTACCACCACCACCAACAACAATAACACACAACCACTACCACCACACCAACAACAATAACACACAACCACTACCACCACCACCACCAACAACAATAACACAACACAACCACTACCACCACACCAACAAAATAACAACAACACAACCACTACCACTACCAACACTACCAAACAATAACACACAACCACACTACCACCTACCACCACCACCAACAACAATAACAACACAACCACTACCACCACTACCAACAACAATAACAACACAACCACTACCACCACCACCAACAACAATAACAACACAACCACTACCACCACCACCAACAACAATAACAACACAACCACTACCACCACCACCAACAACAATAACAACACAACCACTACCACCACCACCAACAACAATAACAACACAACCACTACCACCACCACCAACAACAATAACACCAAACTACTACCACCAACACAACAACAACACAACCACCACCACCACCACCACCAACAACAATAACAACACAACCACTACCACCACCACCAACAACAATAACAACACAACCACTACCACCACCACCAACAACAATAACAACACAACCACTACCACCACCACCAACAACAATAACACACACCACTAACCCACCCCCCCCACCCCCACCCAACAACAAACAAAAAAACCACCCCCCACAATACAACACAAACCACTACCACACCACCAACAACAATAACAACACACCCCTACCCCAACCACCACCACCACCATCACAACTACCACCACCACCACCACAACCACCACCACCATCATCACCACGACCATCACCACAACTATCACAACAACCACCAACACAACCACCACCATCACAACAACCACCAACACCACCACCACCATCACCACCACCACCATCACCAACACCACCCACCACCACCATCACAACCACTACCACCATCACAACCACCACCACCATCACAACCACCACCACCACCACCACCACCATCCCCACCACCACTACCATTGCCACCACTACAGCCACTATCACTGTCAGCACCAGCACCATCAACAACACAACCATCATTACCATCGTTAGTACCTACATACCACCACCACCACTACCATCATCACCACCACTACTATCACTACTACCAACACCATCCCCACCATCCCCACCACAATGGAAGGAAATTTCAAGCGAAAACAAAGTAAATTGAATTCCCGAAAAGAAGAATTTTTTGTTTTTGTGTGTTTTTTGCAAGAAAAATAATTTCTCACCGAAAACAACAGCAGCTACAACATCTTTCGTACACATCATCATCATCATCATTATCATTGTCATCATCATCATCTTTATCATCATTGTTGTTGTCGTCATCATTTCCGTCATCACTATTGTCAACATCCCCTTCCCCCTCCTCCTCTTCCCCTTCCTCATCATCACCATCATCACCATTACCATCACCACCACCATCATCACCATCATCATCATCATCATTTCCGTCATCACTATCATCAACATCCTCTTCCCCTTCCTCCTCCTCTTCCTCATCATCACCATCATCACCATCACCATCATCATCATCATCATCATTACAGTCATCATCACCATCATCATCATCATCACCTTTATCATCATCGTCATCATCATCATCATCATCTCTATCATCAACATCCTCTTCCTTGTCATCATCATCATCACTACCAACACCATCACCACCACCATCATCACCATCATCATCATCATCATTACCGTCATCATCGTCATCATTATCGTCATCATCATCGTCATCATCACACTTAAAAAAAAGGGAGACAGACAGACCGGATGAAGGAGAGATAAAGACCCGAAGAAGGGGACAGACAGACCTGGGGGGGAGAGAGACAATGAATACCATTGTGGAGGGCATGGATGGCAATAAAAGAACGTCAGCGAACCAAGCTGATTGATTGATTGATTAACTGGCTGGACAGACATACAGACAGACAGATTGAAAGAGAAAAGGATACAGTGTTTAATTAATTTAAACTTGTAATAGGCACCATATTCCACTGCTAATTGGATGAGCAAAGCAACCAGAGCGGTCGCTATTCCGGTCATCAACATTACAAAGTAACGACTCAGCCAGGTTTTGCGTACTTCTTTCTGAAATGAGAAAAATTTCCAGTTTTATTAACATTCACTGATTGGAGATACATACACATCTATATATATAAAAGTGAGGTTGTGTGAGAGTCTGTCTATTCCGATTTAGATTCCTAACTACTCCCACATTTTGCAGTGCAGTTTAACCAAAACCGGGTATCTTATAGTCGTGATTAATATCGAGCCCGTCTGAGTATTAGCGCGCGTCTACGATGAGTCTACGATTTAAAAAATAATTTAACATCATTTTTTATTCCATTTTAATGCATAATTTTTCGTGTGTCGATAGCGGCGGAGTTGGCGTCCACGCTCAAACACCTGCACCTGTGTTTGCTTCTCCCCCTTCTTCCCTCCCTCATGAAGCTGTGGGGAAGGGAGTTTAAGGAAATCAATGTCGTAAAGCGTTGTCAAGGAGACCAGCATTCTTTTAGAACAACGACTTCATGGCTTGAAGACACCAAAACAGAAATGGCTAAGAAAGCCCGAATTGGCATCTATAAGGGAAGTAACTCTCTAAAAATGCTTATATAGTTATTTCCCTTACAAACCCAAGCAACGCCGGGCGATACTGCTAGTCTATATATATAAAAGTGAGGTTGTGTGAGAGTCTGTCTCCTACGATTTGGATTCCTAACTACTCCCACATTTTGCGGTGCAGTTTAACCAAAACCGGGTATCTTATAGTCGTGATTCATATCGAGCCCTTCTGGGTATTAGCGCGCGTCTACGATGAGTCTACGATTTAAAAAAAAATTTACCATAATTTTTTTCCATTTTAATGCATTTTTTTGCTATTTTTTGGCTATAACTCTCTAAAAATGCTTATATAGTTATTTCCCTTACAAACCCGAGCAAAATATATAAAAGTGAAGTTGTGTGTCTGCCTCCTACGATTTAGATTCCTAACTACTCCCACATTTTGCGGTGCAGTTTAACCAAAACCGGGTATCTTGTAGTCGTGATTCATATCGAGCCCTTCTGGGTAGTAGCATGCGTCTATGATTAGTCTACGATTTAAAAAAAAATTTACCATAATTTTTTCCATTTTAATGCATTTTTCGCTATTATATAAGGGAAGTAACTCTCTAAAAATGTCTACGATGAGTCTACGATTTAAAAAAAATTTACCATCATTTTTTTCCATTTTAATGCATTTTTTTGTTATTTTTTGGCTATAACTCTCTAACAGTGCTTATATAGTTATTTCCCTTACAAACCCGAGCAACGCCGGGTGATACTGCTAGTCTTTATATATAAAAGTGAAGTTGTGTGTCTGTCTCCTACGATTTAGATTCCTAACTACTCCCACATTTTGCGGTGCAGTTTAACCAAAAGCGGGTATCTTATAGTCGTGATTCATATCGAGCCCTTCTGGGTATTAGTGCGCGTCTACGATGAGTCTACGATTTAAAAAAAAAATTTACCATAATTTTTCTGCATTTTTAATGCATTTTTCGCTCGGTTTATATAAGGGAAGTAACTCTCTAAAACTGCTTATATAGTTATTTCCCTTACAAACCCGAGCAACGCCGGGTGATACTGCTAGTCTTTATATATAAAAGTGAAGTTGTGTGTCTGTCTCCTACGATTTAGATTCCTAACTACTCCCACATTTTGCGATGCAGTTTAACCAAAACCGGGTATCTTATAGTCGTGATTCATGTTCCAAAGTATATTATAGACTGTATATTTAATAAAATGTACATGTCTGAATATCTCAAGAGTGGATTCTATACTCAGCTGGGTCAAATTGTCTGCATGCACTACAGCATAACCAGTGGTGTGGCGTCATTCGAAGGCTAAAAAACAATGCGAACGCATTGTGACTAGTGATGTGTAACAACATCTGATGGTCTGTTAAAAAAAAAATATATATATATATATGTGTGTGTGTGTGTGTGGAGGCGCAATGGCCCAGTGGTTAGGGCAGCAGACTCGCAGTTGTAGGATTGCGGTTTTGTTTCCCAGACTGGGCGTTGTGAGTGTTTATTGAGCGAAAACACCTAAAGCTCTGGCAGGGGCTGGTGGTGATCCCTGCTGTACTCTTTCACCACAACTTTCCCTCACTCTTTCTTCTGTTGGCCTGCTCGCTTAACCAGCGGGGTGGTGTCATTTGAAGGCGAAAACAATGTGAAGCGCATTGTGACCAGCGATGTGTAGCAACATCTAATAGCCTGGTCGGTCACGGTGATCATGGTGATATATATATATATATATATATACATACACACATAATCAAAATAAAGTGAAACAAAACAGGAAAAAAATAACAAAACTGAAGCACCTCTCATCAGCCATAGGAACCAGAATTAGCATAGTTTTGGCACACTTAAATCTGAGGATTCAATCCTATGGAACTACACTACTCCTCTAGAGGAACTAAAACTGATAAATTACTGCTGAGATGGTACAAAGGGAAAATAAAACCATGAAGGTGAACTACATATCAAGCAAAAATATTAGAACGAAGACACAAATAATAATAGGTACTGTCTTTCAGCCAGCAAAGAAAGTAGGGTTAACCGTATATATTTTCCCCATTTAAATAAATGGTTAAGTTTCATACATGTGTGTGTCTGTGTCCTCTTATTACTGATATCTTTAAAAGAGCATAATACCTTGTTTAACAGATTTACAATTTCTACGGTACCAAGGGACAACTGTCTATCATATTGTGCGTGTGTGTGCATCTGTGTTTGTTGGTGGATCAGTGTGTGTGCATGTATGAGTGTTTGTGTGTGTGTTTGCGTGTCTGTGTGTGTATATATCTGTGAGTGTTTGTGCGTGTGTTTATCTGTGCTTGCTTCTGTGTGTGTGAACATTTGTGCCAGTATCCGTATGTATAATTGTGTGTGTGTGTGTATATAGATACATATTTTCACACATACACGTATGCACACACACACACACACACAACACACACATACACACATATAATCAAAATAAAGTGAGATGAAATGTATGAGCCTTAAGTGTGCGTGTGTTTTTGTGTATACGAGTATTTGTGCCTATGTTTGTAACTGTCAGTATGTTGTGAAGTGTCCATGGCTTCATGTGTGTTTGTATGTGTATGTGGTTGCAGGTTTGTCTCTGTGTGCTTTTGTCTTTGTATCTGTATACATATATGTGTGTGTGTGTGTGTGTGTGTGTGTGTTGTGACTACTTAAGTTTGATGCCACTGTCATGTTCACTTCCTCACAGGAAGATCACATCGATAGAACAGTCAAGAGCAGAGATAAATATTAAATGTAAATAGGCACAGGAGTGGCTGTGTGGTAAGTAGCTTGTTTACCAACCACATGGTTCCGGGTTCAGTCCCACTGCGTGGCACCTTGGGCAAGTGTCTTCTACTATAGCCTCGGGCTGACCAAAGCCTTGTGAGTGGATTTGGTAGATGGAAACTGAAAGAAGCTTGTCTTATATATATATTTATGTGTGTGTGTTTGTGTGTCTGTGTTTGTCCCCCTAGCATTGCTTGACAACCGATGCTGGTGTGCTTATGTCCCCGTTGCTTAGCGGTTCGGCAAAAGACACCGATAGAATAAGTACTGGGCTTACAAAGAATAAGTCCCGGGGTCGATTTGCTCGACTAAAGGCGGTGCTCCAGCATGGCCGCAGTCAAAATGACTGAAAAGTGTACAAGTGTAAGTGTAAACCATCTTGTGTAGAATACTCTTTCCCTCATTCATTTAACATACATTAACATCTGTATGTATATGCACGTATATATATATATATATATATATATGTGTGTGTGTGTGTGTTGTGTGGCGTGCATGTGTGTGTGAGAAAGTGAGTGCATATTCATATAAATATATATACATACATATATATATATGTATATATATATATATATATTATATATATGTATGTATATATATATATGTATGTATATATATATATATGTTATATATATGTATATATATATATATATTATATATATATATATGTATATATATATATATATCTATATATATATATATAATATATATATATATATATATTATATATGTATATATATATATGTATATATATATATGTATAATATATATATGATATATATATATATATGTATATATATATATATATGTATATATATGTATATATATATATATATTATATATATATGTGTATATATATATATAATATATATATGTATATATATATATATATGTATATATATATATTATGATATATATATATATGTGTGTATACACAAATACACCTACATATATAGATTTGTATATAGTGCAAAATTATACACAAAGAATGAAGAACAAGGCTGAGACAGGTGAGAGAAAAAAAGCAGCAGCAAGGTGTATTGTCTTGGCAATTAGGAAAATGGAAGAAGTCTCTGACATTTTTGAGCTGACACATCTTCAGCGGATAACAACGAGGAGAGAAAATAGATGAAGAGGCGGCGTGGGAGGGAGAAGATGTAACTGAGAGAAAATAACGTGTTTGGATTAACAGTTGTACATTATGGATGAATGTATACATGCATAAGGAGGCGCAATGGCCCAGTGGTTAGGGCAGCGGACTCGCGGTCGTAGGATCGCAGTTTCGATTCCCAGACCGGGCGTTGTGAGTGTTTATTGAGCGAAAACACCTAAAAGCTCCATGAGGCTCCGGCAGGGGATGGTGGTGATCCCTGCTGTACTCTTTCACCACAAACTTTCTTTCACTCCACTCTTACTTCCTGTTTCTATTGTACCTGTATTTCAAAGGGCCGGCCTTGTCACTCTCTGTGTCACGCTGAATATCCCCGAGATGACCCAGTGGTTAGGGCAGCGGACTTGCGGTCGTAGGATTGCGGTTTCGATTCGCAGACCGGGCGTTGTGAGTGTTTATTGTGCGAAAACACCTAAAGCTCCACGAGGCTCCGGCAGGGGATGGTGGTGATCCCTGCGTACTCTTTTCACCATTTCTCACACAACTTTCTCTCACTCTTTCTTCCTGTTTCTGTTGTACCTGTATTTCAAGGGGCCAGCCTTGTCACTCTGTGTGTCACGCTGAATATCCCCGAGATGACCCAGTGGTTAGGGCAGCGGACTCGCGGTCGTAGGATCGCGGTTTCGATTCCCAGACCGGGCGTTGTGAGTGTTTATTGTGCGAAAACACCTAAAGCTCCACGAGGCTCCGGCAGGGGATGGTGGTGATCCCTGCTGTACTCTTTCGCACAACTTTCTCTCACTCTTACTCTTCTGCTTCCTGTTTCTGTTGTACCTGTATTTCAAAGGGCCGGCCTTGTCACTCTCTGTGTCACGCTGAATATCCCCGAGAACTACGTTAAGGGTGCACGTCTCTGTGGAGTGCTCAGCCACTTACACGTTAATTTCACGAGCAGGCTGTTCCGTTGATTTGGATCAACAGGAACCCTCATCGTTGTAACCGACGGAGTGCTTCCACCATACATGCATACCTATAAAGGTACGCACATTTATATATTTTTGGCCATATGTGAGTTACAAATACTGTTGTCTGTGGAGACATATTTTTGTAGTAAAAGGAAATAGTAATCCTTTAGCTGCTATTTCTAAAATTTTCGGTAGGTGGTTAAGCAACTTGTTGCAAAAAACCCTGATTTTTATAATTATATAAGTTTTTACCGAATATGGTCCTTTTCCATACCAAAATACTACTAGGTGAAATTTGTTGATCTTATTAAACGTTTTATTTACTATTTTGCACGTTACTTAATCATCGTTATGTTTTATCTTATATTTAATCTTTCTCTAATATGTAATTTTTCTAAATGGTATAATTTAATTTTTCATTATTTAATTGATAAAAGGTGGGGGTTTTTCTAATTTATATATATATATATATATATGTATATGTCTGTATATTTAGGGATAAACCACTAGGTGGATAACCAATATGCTAGAAGATCACATATGATCTAACTACAAATAAAAAAATGTTCTCCAGAGAAAAATTCAGCGATGTATATGTGTATGTATATATATATATATATATATATTCTTTTATTCTCTTATTTGTTTCAGTCATTTGACTGTGGCCATGCTGAAGCACCGCCTTTAGTCGAGCAAATCGACCCCGGGACTTATTCTTTGTAAGACTAGTACTTATTCTATCGGTCTCTTTTGCCGGACTGCTAAGTTACGGGGACGTAAACACACCAGCATCGGTTGTCAAGCGATGTCGGGGGGACAAACACAAACATACAACACACACACACACATATATATATGCACATATATGCGATGGGCTTCTTTCAGTTTCCGTCTACCAAATCCACCCACAAGGCTTTGGTTGGCCCGAGGCTATAGTAGAAGACACTTGCCCAAGGTGCCACGCAATATACATACATTTATGTGTATATGTGTGCAGGAATGCATGCATGTATGTATGTATGTATGTATGCATATCATCAAGACTGCAATGTGTCGACTATTTGTGGACCCAATAAAGCCCGGGGTAGAACCAAACAACTACCACCGCCACTGTTTCCACCGCCACCACAACAACACCACATAAATAGTAACAACAACAGCAACAACTATGATGACATTGAAATTAATGTTACCTTCGACTTAGCTTCACTTTCTGCCATGGAAATTTCATTCTCCCACGTGTCATAATTTAATGCCTGAAAATAAAGTCAATACATAAATATATATATACATATATAGATATATATATGTGTGTGTGTGTGTCTGTATATATATATATATATATATATATATATATAATCAGCCGAAATTACTACGATGATCCGGTTCTTGACTGAAGACTGAGGGGTTCGAATGTCCTGTCCATGTTTATTGTATCGTCTTCTAAGAGTTATACGTTCTTGTCCATGTTGTATTTTTCTACATACCTTAATATATATATATATATATATATATATATACACACACACATATAAAATTCACTTGTCCATGACAAAAAATATTCCTCCAGTACTGTTCTCACCTTATCTCAAAATGATTTTGAAGAATGCAGAATAAATGATAATCAGATGGGGCAATGCCAGGTGAATATGGTGGGTTGGGCATCGTTTCTTATTCAAATATCTCCAGCCTTTGGAATGTCTCCCCGCTGTATGTGGCCGAGCATTATCCCGATGGAAGAACACCTTTCGTCTTGGAACCAAAGATGGTCATTTCTCTTCTAGCGCTGACTTACGCCACTCAAGTTGCTCACACTAGATCTCCTCTGTTACCATTTGGTTTGGGTTTAAAAGTTCCAAGTGGACTAAATCTTTCATGTCCCACCAAACAGATAACAACACCTTACGTGGGTGAAGACCTTCTTTAGCCTGGGGTGCCAGTGTTTCTCCTTTCGCTACACACTGTCTTTGGCATTTGACATTTTTAAAGAGAGAACCCATTTCTTACCACAGTGACTATTTTGTCCAAAAAAGGTTCATTTGTGAGATGTGACAACAAAGAAGAGCACACATTCACTCTCTGGGCACGATTAGACCCAGATGAACCATTGACCCAGATAACAACACCTTACGTGGGTGAAGACCTTCTTTAGCCTGGGGTGCCAGTGTTTCTCCTTTCCCTACGCACTGTCTTCGGCACTTGACATTTTTATAGAGAACCCCTTTTTCACCACAGTCACTATTTTGTCCAAAAAAAGGTTCATTTGTGAGACATAACAGCAAAGAAGAGCACACATTCAATCTCTGTACACGATTAGACTCAGAAAATTTATAAGGAACCCATTGACCCAATTTCCTGACTTTTCCTATGGCACGCAGGTGTTGATGAATGGCTGAATGACCAAATCCAAGCATCTCTGCTAGTTCCTCAACAGTTACAATGGGATCTTTTTCCACCAGGACATCCTCGTAGAGCTCTACAGATGAGATTCATCTTCTAGGCTGCAGTTTCCATCTCAGAATTTCTCAAACCACCATTGACACTAGCTTACACGTATTGTCCAATCCTCATATACTGCATTGATATTCCTTGCACTTTCTGTTGTATTGTTGCCTTTACTGAATTCATAAAGCAAAATATGGTCCTTTCTCACTCCCATTATAGCTTTGAAAATATAACTATTGAAATCAAACTGCACTCTTCAAAACTTGCACTAAGAATAAGCACAAGGTAAAATTACTACCTGCTTTTATAGCAAGTTACTGCAGGTAGTTTATCCCATTCCCCTTCATACAATTGAAAAAAACAGCATTATTTATGGGATGACCCAATATATATATATATATATATATATATATATATAAAATGAGATAGGGGTTTCAGCTACAATGTAATTGTATATTATATTTCTTTTTCTATGTCTAGTTATATTTGCAATATATTATGTATAATGTCATTGCTGTTGTGTAATGGTTTAATAAAGTATTGTTTGGGTATTATCTGATGGTTGACGATTGATTTAGGTATGTTTCTCCATTTTCTCATTTTGTATTTTGTATATATATATATATTCTATATATATCTATATATATATATATATATATATATCTATACATATACATACATACATATATATATATATATATATACATGCATATATATATGTACATTATATGTGTGTGTGTATAAGTATAATGTATGTGTATATTTATGTATTCATATATATATATACACACACAATATATTTATGTGTATGTATATATGTGTGTTGTGTGTGTATGTTTACATAGTATACATGTGTATATTTACATGTGTGCATATATACATGTATGGGTGTGTAGGAGGTGTGCACCTGTGTAAGACAAGGAACCAGGTGAACCATATGTTGTGAACGGAAGGTGACGAGTTTCACAGCCAAGCATAATATATGCTGATGAAACACCTGACGCTAATTACATTTGCAAATTTAATTAGGAAGAAGCTGTGATGACGACTCAGTAAACTTATATGTGTTGCTTGCTGTACACCAAGTTTACATTGTTATTGTAAAGAACTGGATGCACCCAAGAGATGCTGTTGCGTGGGTGGGAAGTTCAGTCTCCAGCCACCTGGCTTTGGTGTCAGGTACCATCATGCACCATTTTGGGTATGTGCCTTCTTGTTTGCCATCTGGCCAAACGATGCTGTGAATTGAATGTAAGTGTTGTGGTGAGGAAACTGTGCGGAAGCCTCTTTCACTCTTTCACTTGTTTCAGTCATGTGACTGTGGCCATGCTTGAGAAAGAGAGAGAGAGACAAAGGCAGGGAAGAGAGGGTAAGATAGAGATAAAGACAGAGAGAGAGAGAGAGACAAAGGCAAAGAGAGGGAGAGACAAAGGTAGACAGAGGGAGGGAGAGAGACAAAAGCAGAGAGAGAGAGAAACAAAGGCAGAGAGAGAGTGAGAGAGACAAAGGCAGAGAGAGAGGGAGAGAGATAAAGGCAGAGAGAGAGACAAAGACAGAGAGAGAGAGAGACAGAGAGAGAGACAAAGACAGAGAGAGAGAGACAGAGGCAGAGAGAGAGAGACTGAGACACAGAGAGATGGATGCAGGCCCTTACCTCCCACTTGGAAACAATTCGTTTACGATAATGAAGAGAATTCTGTGGAATGCTGTATTCCTTGATTCTGTTGCCAACTTCCTGGAAAAGATAAAAATAGAGAGAAGGATTAGTGATGTGACCATATAGTGGGGAGATGGGGCATATAAAAAGGTGCATATGGAGGGGTAGCCATATGGGGATTGTCATACAGTGGGGTGTTGGTAATGTAGTCTTTTATCGTCCATCTTTTGTTTGGGACTCTGCCTTGAAAAATTCTTAGAAAAACGCCGACGCCATGGTGATCTCATTCTTGCTCACAACATCATAAGCGGAAAGTGTAACCTCTCGAAAGAGCTGTTCTCCAGAGTGTCGGCTGCGGGGTCACTCCGTAAAGCTCTATCTGCGACGATTTCATCTCAATCGAAGGAGAGGGGCTTTCTCCGTCCGGGTTGCGGATCCATGGAATAAGCTGCCGGACGAGATAGTGAAGATGCCAACAACAGCTCGGTTCAAAGTCTCCCTTGACCACAAGTGGGCTGAACTCTTTACATGAACACCACCCTGTACATAACTCCATGTCCCCCTACATGGCCTTGCTTTTTTGCTTTTTGAGCCAGACGACGCCGTGGTGATCTCATTCTTGCTCACAACATCATAAGCGGAAAGTGTAACCTCTCGAAAGAGCTGTTCTTCACTCCTGCTCCAGAGTGTCGGCTGCGGGGTCACTCCAAAAAGCTCTATCTGCGACGATTTCATCTCAATCGAAGGAGAGGGGCTTTCTCCGTCCGGGTTGCGGATCCATGGAATAAGCTGCCGGACGAGATGGCGAAGATGCTGATGACCGCTCGGTTCAAAGTCTTTCTTGACCAGAAATGGCCTGAACTCTTTGCGTGAACACCACCCTGTACATAACTCCATGTCCCCCTACATGGCCTTCCTTTTTGCTTTTTGAGCCAAAATAATTAACTAACTAATTAACTAACTAACTAAATGAATCGACCCCAGTACTTATATATTTCTTTCTTAAAGCCTAGTACATATTCCATCAGTCTTTTTTTGTTGAACTGTTAAGTTACAAGGATGTAAACACACCAACAGCAGTTGTCAAGCAGTGGTGGGAGACAAATACAGACACACACACACACACATCAATATATGTGTGGATGAGGCGATCTGTGTGAAGAAGTACCACATCCCAAACAGTGGAAGGAATCCGGAGTAGAGGGAGACCCAGGAAGACATGGGATGAGGTGGTGAAACATGACCTTCGAACGTTGGGCCTCACAGAGGCAATGACAAAAGACCGGGACCTCTGGAGATATGCTGTGACTGAGAAGACCCAGCAAATAAAGTGAGTTCACAGCTGTAATCTACAGCAGTGTTGCATAACCAGCCCACCCAAAAGTACCTTGGATCGTAGGGTGGCATACCATGCTTGGGGAGACATATTTAGTCAAGTACATCAAAACCAAAATCAAATGGAAATTGCAGTTGTGATCCCCGTGCGGATGGCATGTAAAAAGCACTATCCGAACATGGCCAATGCCAGTGCCGCTTTTGACTGGCTTCCATGCCGGTGGCATGTAAGAAGCACCAACCGATTGTGGTTGTTACCATACCCGTCTGGCCCCTATGCCAGTAACATGTAAAAAGCACCCATTACACTCTACCCATCTATCTACCCATCTATCTATCTATCTCTCTATCCATTTATCTATCTATCTATCTATCCATCTATCTATCTGTCTGTCTATCTATCTATCTATCTATCTATCCATCTATCTATCTATCTATCTATCTATCTATCCATCTATCTATCTATCTGTCTATCTATCTATCTATCTATCTATCTATCTATCTATCTATCCATCTATCTATCTGTCTATCCATCTATATATCTATCTGTCTATCCATCTATCTATCTGTCTATCCATCTATATATCTATCTATCCATCTATCTATCTATCTATCTATCTATCTATCCATCTATCTATCTATCTATCTATCTATCTATCTATCTATCTATCCATCTATCTATCTATCTATCTATCTATCTATCCATCTTCTATCTATCTATATCTATCTATCTATCTATCTATCTATCTATCTATCTATCTATCTATCTATCCATCTATCTATCTGTCTATCCATCTATATATCTATCTGTCTATCCATCTATCTATGTCTATCCATCTATCTATCACTATCTATCCATCTATATATCTGTCTGTCTGTCTGTCTGTCGTCTGTCTGCTGTCGTCTGTCTGTCTGTCTGTTGTCTGTCCGTATGTCCGTCCGTCGTCCGTCGTCCGTCCGTCCGTCCATCCGTCCGTCTGTCTGTCTGTCTGTCTATCTATCTGTCCATCCATCCATCTATCTATCTATCTATCTATCTATCTATCTATCTAAACAAGGGAAATGTAATAGATAACTTTAGGCCCATCACTTGCTTAATGCAGACTTGAAAATTTGGCCAAGGTGCTAGCCAAGAGGTGGCGCTTGTCATCGAGAACTGGTCGACAAGGCGCAAACATGCGCCGTGCCAGGCCGGACCATCCATGACAACCTCCATCTGATGCGCTACATCATAGACAGGGTAGTTAACGAACCTGGCATGGGTGGGGCCCTGATCAACTTGGATCAATCGAAAGCCTTTGATAGGGTGGACCATCGATACTTGGAGCAGTCCTGAGAGCGGCTGGTTTCGGGCCCGTCTTCCGCGGCTGGATAGCTGCCTTGTACAGAGGCATCCGTTCGGTAATTCGCGTAAATGGACATCTATCGAGACCTTTCGACATTGCACGTTCGGTCCGTCAGGGATGCCCCCTCTCGGCGTCTATACGTATTGACTCTTGAGCCATACTGCGGAAGCTGGCGACTCTAAGGGGCATCCCGCGAGAATTGGGATGCGGGACGAGCGTGTCTGCATACGCGGACGACGTCACCGTCATAGTGTCTAGCCACGAGCACATCGAGCTGGTCTGCGAGACACTGAAAAAATACGAAGCGGTGACAGGAGCGAAAATCAACCGGGAAAAGTCAGTGGGCTTGCGACTAGGCACCTGGAGAAGCAAGCCCATGCCGTCCACCAGCGCCTCCGTCGTGGGACGCTGCTGGACCGACGGCCCGGTTGAGTTGCTCAGGGTCTGGTTTGGTCCGGACCTCCAAGTGAAGAAGAACTGGAATGAGATAACGAGTCGGGTGGTCACTCTTGCCCGGCAATGGGCCGAGAGGAAACTGTCCCTAAAAGGTCGAGCGAAGGTGGCGAACATGTACATCGCGTCCGTCATCTACTACCGCCTGACCGTCGTACCTTGTCCTGACCCTACCATCACCAAACTACAACGCATCCTCTTTCGCTTCTTGTGGAAAGGATGCGTCCCGATGGTCAGGCGATCCATTTGCTGTCAACACCCGTTTAAAAGGAGGGCTGGGCATGCCGTGGTTGATGATGCGCAGACACGCGCTGAGACTGCGACATCTCTGGCTCTATGTAGACGACGGTGAACAGGTGTGGTCGCCGTTTGTGAGGCACGCTTTCCCGCAGCTCGTCTCCATGACCGAACTGCAGTCGTGGATCAAAAAGAGGCCGAGGAAGGGCGAAGGCACCGCGAGTGTCGCGTTGCTCTCAAGCAACTCTGCCGTCCTGGGTCGACCTTAAGTGACTTCAACACAACAAAGCATTCTATAGGGGTTTAGTGGAGGGGAGGTACGACGACGAGCTCGGGGCGAACCTGGACGTCGACGAGGAGTACCTGACCCGCCTGTCGGGACGACTTTCGGGCCAGGGCCCATGGACAACTTCCAGAGATCCCTGGCCTGGCAGTGCTACCGAGAAGCGCTACCCGTTCGGGATAAGCTCTACAGACACGGCTCGAGAAACACGGGGCTGACCTGCCCGAGATGCGGTCAGAGCGACGAAACCTGTGGGCTTATGTCACGTGTCACGTGTGGGACGAGTCGGTTTATCAGCTGAGTCTATCGTCAATATTGTCACGCCTCCTTCCTTCAAACGGGAAGGAAGAGCTATTTTCATCATCCTTGTGGCTATGGCGAAAGAATGTATCTGGTGGACGCGTCTGAAGGATTGGAGACAAACACTTTCCTCTCTGGTCAATCTCTCATCAACTTCTTCAAGTACCACTTGAAAAGGAAAGTGAGAGTAGAGAGGCAAGTTTTGTCTAGCGAATGTTTTAAAAAAAGATGGGTGAATGTAGCAAGAATGGCACGTATGAATGACGAAGCCACCTTGAGCATAGTCCTATGAACCAGAAATCGAAAACAGAGAGTTGCTTATTTGCAAAAAAAAAAAAAAAAAAAAAAAAAGAAATATAAAATGTGACTTCATTGACCGAGGTTACCGTGGTCTTTTCCGTAGGCTTTTCTTTCCACGGGTAAACCTCACCTGTCCTCCCCTTTACACTTCATATTGACATTTCTGTGATAACGATCCCTATTGATCAATTTTTTTTTTTTCCTCTCCCCCCTTTTTTTTTTTTTTAACCCCCCTTTTTTTGTCCTCTTTCTCTCCTTTTACGATCCCTTTTGATCGAAACTCCCCCTTCCTTTTTTTTTTTTTAAACCTTCAAAAGAAAAGCTCTACCTTGTAATTTGTTCTATCTGTGTGCAGCCCTGTGTGGCTAATAAAGAAACATATCTATCTATCTATCTATCTATCTATCTATCTATCTATCTATCCATCCATCCATCCATTTATCTATCTATCTATCTATCCATCCATCCATCCATCCATCCATCCATCCATCCATCCATCCATCCATTTATCTATCTATCTATCTATCTATCTATCTATCTATCTATCTATCTATCTATCCATCCATCCATCCATCCATCCATCCATCCATCCATCCATCCATCCATCCATCCATCCATCCATCCATCCATCCATCCATCCATCCATCTATCTATCTATCTATCTATCTATCTATCTATCTATCTATCTATCTATCCATCCATATCTATCTATCTATCTATCTATCCATCTATCTATCCACCCATCCATTACTCTAAGGATCTTTAATCAACTGAAATTTCACTTTGTAATGAGAATATAATATCTTCATTACTGCTAATGACAATTTTTCTTGGTAAACGAAGAAGAGAATTCCACAAATAAATTTGAACAAAAATTAAACAGAAAAGTTTGATTGCCAGATTTTCACAAATGTCAACATAGGCGCAGGAGTGGCTGTGTGGTAAGTAGCTTGTTTACCAGCCACATGGTTCCAGGTTCAGTCCCACTGCGTGGCACCTTGGGCAAGTGTCTTCTACTATAGCCTCAGTCCGACCAAAGCCTTGTGAGTGGATTTGGTAGACGGAAACTGAAAGAAGCCCGTCATATATATGTATATATATATGCGTGTGTGTGTCTGTGTTTGTCCCCCCTAGCATTGCTTGACAACCGATGCTGGTGTGTTTATATCCCCGTTACTTAGCGGTTCGGCAAAAGAGACCGATAGAATAAGTACTGGGCTTACAAAGAATAAGTCCCGAGGTCGAATTGCTCGATTAAAGGCGGTGCTCCAGGATGGCCGCAGTCAAATGACTGAAACAAGTAAAAGAGTTAAAGAGTTTACCTTCAGTTTTGAAGACAGCAACTGAGTAATACTGGACTGTGTGAGGGTCTCTGTAGGTTCCACATCCACATCAAGAAGGTCCAAAGACCGGGGTCTTGGTTTCGACCTGGAATTGGTATTTTCATTAAGTATATCAACTTTTACCGGGGTAACAGTAAACTGCAAGTAAAAAACAGAGAGAGAAAGTGAGTATCTAATAACACACGCATGTAATATGTATTTGGTAGAAAACCCCTTTTGGATAGAAAAATTCAAAGGTACCATTTGACCTTTTTTTTTTTTTTAATCCAAAAAGGGTTTTTCATTTCATGTAATATTTAAAAGTTGTTTTTTTTTTTATATATACTTCTTTATACGGTCTTTGAAGAACCAGCTGTAGAAAAGAAGCAGGATCTTTTCCGTTTGACTGGCAGTTTTTTAAAATAATTTCTAGGTAACTAAAAAAATTTTAAACTTCGTATACTGGTAGAATGTGTTTATAAAACATCTTTTTCTCTTGGCTTTATCGAGAAAATTTTATAGTTTGTAAGATATTTGTTGTTTTCTTTCTTCAATTTCTGCAATTTCAACCAATCAATGACGTCTATTGAGGTAAAAAAAAACATTCTGTGCCGTATGAATATGTCCCTCGTTTAAGAAATAGGGATCTTTTCGGTTTGACCAGCAGTTTTTAAAATTAATTTCCACATAACTAAACACTTTTAAACTTCGTATACTGGTAGAATGTGTTTATAAAACATCTTTTTCTCTTGGCTTTATCAAGAAAATTCTATAGTTTGTAAGATATTTGTTGTTTTCTTTCTTCAATTTCTGCAATTTCAACCAATCAATGACGTCTATTGAGGTAAAAAACATTCTGTGCCGTATGAATATGTCCCTCGTTTAAGAAACAGATTGGGTTTATTTACATTTGTGAAGGAAAAAAGATACCCTTCCCCCACCCCTAACCCTAAAACAGATTGAAATGCAATAGATCAATTCTAGGGTCATAATGATGGGTGATAATTTCATATGACACCACAAGAAAAAACTGCTGTTCAAACCCAAAAGATCCAAGAATCATTACACACACACACATATGCATGTAGGGCAATTCTGTGCAAAAGAGACAAAAACTGAAAAATTATTATAAAACTGTGCTACCATAATTTATGAATTTTTATATTCCCATAAGCCAATGGGATTCAAAAAAGTAAAAAAAAAAAAAAAAAAACAAATTCTGCAGGACCATTGTCATGTGACCAGGGCAGCCATCTTTGATCCAGCCTAGAAGGTGAGAATTTGACTGCAAGAACAAGAAGGTAGGTATCCAGTCCCATCCTAGAAAAATATTAACTATAAATCTTGCTAAGATGTATTTTGAGGAAGAACTGGAGTAAAACTACAGTTTGGCAGTGTTATTTTTTAGGAAGATCATCTTGATTGTCATCAAAAGCAGAATTTACTGTGGCCATTAGAATTTGTTGTGTCAGTTGGATTTTGGGCATTATAAGTTTAGCCTACAAAATCCTGACAAATAATTACTTCAAACCTGTTGTTGTTGTTGTTGTATTTGTTGTTGTTGTTGTTGCTGCTGCTGTTGTTGTTGTTAAGCCAGCAAGGCTGGCAGATCAAGATTGGAGCCTGGTGCAGCCATCTGGTTCGCCAGACCTCAGTTAAATCGTCCAACCCATGCTAGCATGGAAAGCGGACGTTAAACGATGATGATGATATATATGTGTATATATATATATATATATATATATATACATACTTACGTATGTGGCACGTAAAAGCACCCACTTACACTCTCGGAGTGGTTGGCGTTAGGAAGGGCATCCATCTGTAGAATTCTGCCAGATCAGATTGGAGCCTGGTGCAGCCATCTGGTTTGCCAGTCCTCAGTCAAATCGTCCAACCATGCTAGCATGAAAGCGGACGTTAAACGATGATGATGATATATATGTGTATATATATATATATATATATATATATACATACTTACGTATGTGGCACGTAAAAGCACCCACTTACACTCTCGGAGTGGTTGGCGTTAGGAAGGGCATCCATCTGTAGAAATTCTGCCAGATCAGATTGGAGCCTGGTGCAGCCATCTGGTTTGCCAGTCCTCAGTCAAATCGTCCAACCCATGCTAGCATGGAAAGCGGACGTTAAACGATGATGATGATATATATGTGTATATATATATATATATATATATATATACATACTTACGTATGTGGCACGTAAAAGCACCCACTTACACTCTCGGAGTGGTTGGCGTTAGGAAGGGCATCCATCTGTAGAAATTCTGCCAGATCAGATTGGAGCCTGGTGCAGCCATCTGGTTTGCCAGTCCTCAGTCAAATCGTCCAACCCATGCATGCATCAGTTATGTGTACCTGTTGCATCAGTCACACATTTCTAGGTGAAAATATTGCATCAGCTATGTGTACCTGTTGTGTTAGTTACATTTTACCAAAGGCCCCGCAGCATGTATTACACAATAGTGTTGGATATAAAAGCCTGAATAACATCCATACTACTTCAGGTTTCTTTTAATATAAAAATTGCTTGCACATGTCTATTTCTGTATAGATTTTCCAGCATAAGTACCATTAAGTCAGGTATCATGCCTTTTTTACATTATGTCACTTATGCAAGTATTTATTCTCTCCAAGGCGTAGGAGTGGCTGTGTGGTAAGTAGCTTGCTTACCAACCACATGGTTCCGGGTTCAGTCCCACTGCGTGGCATCTTGGGCAAGTGTCTTCTACTATAGCCCCGGGCCGACCAATGTATGTGTGTGTGTGTTTGTCCCCCTAGCATTGCTTGACAACCGATGCTGGTGTGTTTACGTCCCCGTAACTTAGCGGTGGATTTGGTAGACGGAAACTGAAAGAAGCCCGTCATATATATGTGTATATATATATGTATATATATATATATATATACATATATATATATATGTGGAGGCGCAATGGCCTAGTGGTTAGGGCAGCGGATTCGCAGTCGCAGGATCGTGGTTTCGATTCCCAGACCGGGCGTTGTGAGTGTTTATTGAGCGAAAACACCTAAAAGCTCCACGAGGCTCCGGCAGGGGGTGGTGATCCCTGCTGTACTCTTTCATCAGTCTTTCTTCTGTTGGCCTGCTCGCTTGGCCAGCGGGGTGGCGTCATTCAAAGGCTAAAACAATGCGAACGCATTGTGACCAACGATGTGTAACAATATCTGATGGTCTGGTCGGTCACGTGATCACGTGATATATACATGTGTGTGTGTGTGTTTGTGTCTGTTTGTCCCCCCCCCAACATCGCTTGATAACCGATGCTGGTGTATTTCCATCCCCGTTACTTAGCGGTTCGGCAAAAGAGACCGATAGAATAAGTACGAAGAATAACTACTACTACTACTACTCTTACTATCTTTACTCTTTTACTGGTTTCAGTCATTTGACTGCGGCCATGCTGGAGCACCGCCTTTAATCGAGCAACTCGACCCCAGGACTTATTCTTTTGTAAGCCCAGTACTTATTCTATCGGTCTCTTTTGCTGAACTGCTAAGTAACAGGGACGTAAACACACCAGCATCGGTTGTCAATGTTCAGATTATTCTATCAAACATAATGCCTATTGATTCCCATTGATTTGAATTAATCATGCATTATCTCATATCTTCAAGATCTTGATGGTGTAATTACCTAATGTAGAATAACATTGTAGGGTAGGTGTGAGGGCCTGGATCTGGTCAGTTTGAACATAAAACAGAATAACCCTTTCATTACCAACCCGGCTGAAACCGCCTCTGGTTCTGAGTACAAATGTCTTGTTTTCATAAGTTCTGAATTAAAATCTTCCACCAAAAACCTTAGTCACAATTTATGTTCCTAACACTAGCTTTAATTATAACTAAGTTATTTTACTAAATTCTTTGTTATATTTCAAATTAATTGCAAGAAACACAGAGCATCTCAACAGAAATACGGTAACAAAAGGGTTAAAGTCACCATGATATTTTTAACCCTTTTGTTACCAACCTGGCTGAAACCACCTCTGGCTCTGAGTACAAATGTCTTGTTTTCATAAGTTTTGAATTAAAATCTTCCACCAAACCTTAGTCACAATTTATGTTCCTAACACTAGCTTAATGATAACTAAGTTATTTTACTAAATTCTTTGTTATATTTAAAGTAATTGAAAGAAACACAGAGCATCTCAAAATAAATACAGTAACGAAAGGGTTAAATATTGTGGCCGGATATGGCTGGTTTAAATACTAAAGGGTTAAGTAATATGCCAGAACATTTTAATAGTGGCTTCAAATTTTGCGACAAGGGCAATAATTTGAGGGGACAGGATGAGTCAATTACATTGATCCCAGTCTTCAATGTAAGAATATTTATGGGCCGACCTCAGCAGAATTTGAACTCGGAACATAAAGACAAACGAAATGCCGCTTAGCATTTTGCCTATCATGTTAATGATTCGGCCATTTCACTGCCTTACTACAACTACTACTACTACTACTACTAATAATAATAATAATAATAATGGTTTCGAATTTTGCCACAAGGGCAACAATTATAGGAGAGGGGATGAGTCAATTACATCGATCCCAGACTGAGAAGAACTATTGATGCTCCAACAAACACCGTAGTTTTCTCTGTTTGAAAAGTCAATGACAATATATTTGTACACAGACATTTGAGTATATATATATATATTAGAAGGAATGAGGTAATCAGAAGATCGGATGGTTTATATTTACAGATATTTATTTGTATATTACATTTTTTATATATATATATATCATATCACTTAGATCATTAGCGCTTTCTCCCATTCTAGTGGGGTTTTCAAATCAAAATATATATATATATATATATGTTGTACGAGTATGTATGTTGCATGTGTGTATGCTGTGTGTGTGTGACTATGTATTACACATGTATGTGCTGTGTGTGTTGCATGTGTACATGCTGTGTGTGTATATATGTGTGTATGTGTGTGTGTGTGTGCATATGTGTGTGTATGTTTGTGTGTGTATGTTTGTGTGTGTATGTGCATATGTTTGTGTGTGCGTGTGCATATGTGTGTGTAAGTTTGTGTGTGTGTATGCTTCTGTGTGTGTGTGTGCATATGCGTATGTTTGTGTGTGTGCATATGTGTGCGTATGTTTGTGTGTGTGTGTTGCACATGTATATACTGTATGTATGTTGCACGTGTATATGCTGTGTGTGTATGTGTGTATGTTTGTGTGTTGCACATGTATATGCTGTGTGTGTGTGTGTGTGTGTTGCATGTGTACATGCTGTGTGTGTGTATGCAAACATGTTGCACATATATATGTGTGTGTTGTACAAGTGTGTATATTGCATGTATATACGCTATGTACATGTGTGTGTGTGTGTGTGTGTGCATGTGTGTGTGTGCTATGAACTACACAGGGGATGTGCCTGGACGGGTTGTCTTTGATTGCCAATCTGTCCAATGGGGACTGGCCTGGAGCCTAACACCGATTACAACAACAACACAAAGAGTAAGAAAGCTTGTTTCTTCTATCAATTAACAACGAAACTACTAACAACAACAACAACAACATTACTACAAGCAACAACAACAAAAACAACATGAACACAACATTTTACCATAGCAACAACAACACTAATAACAACAACCACAACATACCACCATCGGCACCTGCAACAACAATTTCAAATGAATACGTAGTTATTAAAAGGGTTATTAATTAATGTTCAGAATGCTAATTAGAGTAATTAACTCATTAATACAAACTCAATGAAAATAAGCCCATACATATCTTTACCTGTACGCACCTCTGTGTATATATGTGTGTGTGTGTATGCGTGTATATGTGTGCATATATACATATGTGTGTGTGTGTGTGTGTATATATTTATATATATATATATATATACCAACCACATGGTTCCGGGTTCATTCCCACTGCGTGGCACCTTGGGCAAGTGTCTTCTACTATAGCCTCGGGCCGACCAAAGCCTTGTGAGTGGATTTGGTAGACGGAAACTGGAAGAAGCCCATCATATATATGTATATATATGTATGTGTGTATATGTTTGTGTGTCTGTGTTTGTTCCCCACCATTGCTTGACAACCGATGCTGGTGTGTTTATGTCTCCGTAACTTAGCGGTTCAGCAAAAGAGACTGATAGAATAAGTACTAGGCTTACAAAGAATAAGTCCTGGGGTTGATTTACTCGACTAGAAGGCGGTGCTCCAGCATGGCCGCAGTCAAATGATTGAAATAAGTAAAAGAGAAAAAAGAGAGAATATATATGTGTGTGTGTGTGTGTGCATATATATATATATATATATGTGTGTGTGTGTATATATGTGTGTGCATATATACATATAAGTGTGTGTGTGTGTTCCTCCGTCTTCCCTTCCTTGGATCTTTCCTTTCCCTATGTTTCTGACGATGAGCTCCGCTCGAAACGTCAAACCCTCCTACTTTCTTTCCTTTCCTGAGTGTCCAATAATACTATATTTGTTCCACGTCCTCACGTTGTTGTGTTTTCATGTTTGGATTAACTAAATATATATATATTTATTTATATATATATATATATATATATACATACACAAAAATACACACACACACACACACACACATATAATATATATATATATATATATCTCTATATATAAACGGCAGTTTGTCTGTGCGTGTTTCTGTGTGTCTGTTTGCTTGTACCCTCACCCTGACCACGGCTTTCAACCGATTCTGATGAAACTTGACACACACATAGCCCAATGTCATAATTCAAAACTAACGCAGCGAAAATTTTGAAAAGTTCCCCCAGTTCTGAAAAAAATCGATAAATTCGACATGGGGTCGAGAATCAGAAACACAAACCACAGACTGTCTAGGGGACGCACATCGACCTTTTTAACTAAAAAAAAAATTTACCATCATTTTTCCCCAATTTTTTGCCTATAACTATCTAAAAATGCTTTATAGTTATTTCCCTTACAAACCCGAGCAACGCCGGGCGATACTGCTAGTATATATATATATATATGAAAGCACAAAAAAACACAACAACGCGAGGACATGGAACAAATATAGTATTATTGAACGCTCAGGAAAGAAGGAGGGTTTAACGTTTCAAGTGGAGCTCTTCATCAGAAACATAAGAAAAGGAAAGATCCAGAGAAGGGAAGACGGAGGAAAAAAATCGCCAACAGTACACACGCAGTCACATAGATAGATATATATAGATAGATAGATAGATAAATATATTTATAGATAGATAGATAAATAGATATGGATAGATAAATAGATATATATAGATAGATATATAGATATAGATATATATATATATATATATATAGATATGTATATATGAATATATAGATATATATATATAGAAATATTTATATATATATATATATATATATAAATATATATATATATATATATATATCATCATCATCATCATTTAACGTCCGCTTTCCATGCTAGCATGGGTTGGACGGTTCAACTGGGGTCTGGGGAGCCCGAAAGCTGCACCAGTCCAGTCAGATCTGGCAGTGTTTCTACAGCTGGATGCCCTTCCTAACGCCAACCACTCCGAGAGTGTAGTGGGTGATTTTATGTGCCACCGACACAGGTGCCAGACGAGGCTGGCAAACGGCCACGCTCGGATGGTGTTTTTTATGTGCCACCGACACAGGTGCCAGACGAGGCTGGCAGACAGCCACGCTCGGATGGTGTTTTTATGTGCCACCGACACAGGTGCCAGATGAGGCTGGCAAACGGCCACGATCGGATGGTGCTTGTTACATGCCCACAGCACGGAGGCCAGTCGATGCGGTACTGGCTACGGCCACGTTCGGATGGTTTTCTGTGTGCCACGTGCCACCGGCACTGGTACCACAAAGATACAAATTCCATTGATGTTCATCTATTTTGATTTGTTTTGATTTTCACTTGCCTCAACAGGTCTTCACAAGTGTCACAAGAAGGAAGGTATGCACAGGTGGACTGACTACGTCCCAGGTAGGGGCCATGGGTTATGGCTGACTAGTCTTGCCGGGTCTTCGGATGGTGTTTTTATGTGCCACCGACACAGGTGCTAGATGAGCCTGGCGAACGGCCACGATCGGATGGTGTTTGTCATGTGCCCACCGCACTGACTACAGCACTGATGGATTTCTTGTGTTGCCACAGGCACTGGTACCACAAGATACAAATTCCATTGATGTTCATCTATTTTGTCTATTTTGATTTTGATTTGATTTTCACTTGCCTCAACCGGTCTTCACAAGTGTCACAAGAAGGAAGGTATGCACAGGTGAACTGACTAGTCTTGCCGGGTCTTCGGAAGGTGTTTTTATGTGCCACCGACACAGATGCCAGATGAGGCTGGCGAACGGCCATGATCGGATGGTGTTTGTTACGTGCCCACAGCACGGAGGCCGGTCGATGCGGAACTGGCTACGGCCACGTTCGGATGGTTCTCTTGTGTGCCACCGGCACTGGTACCACAAAGTGTGTGCCACCGGCACTGGTACCACGAAGATACAGATTCCATTGATGTTCATCTATTTTGATTTGTTTTGATTTTGATTTTCACTTGCCTCAACAGGTCTTCACAAGTGTCACAAGAAGGAAGGTATGCACAGGTGGACTGACTACGTCCCAGGTAGGGGCCATGGGTTATGGCCTGACTAGTCTTGCCGGGTCTTCGGATGGTGTTTTTATGTGCCACCGACACAGGTGCTAGATGAGGCTGGCGAACGGCCACGATCGGATGGTGTTTGTCATGTGCCCACAGCACGGAGGCCAGTCGATGCAGTACTGGCTACGGCCACTTTCGGATGTTTTCTCTTGTGTGCCACCGGCACTGGTACCACAAAGATACAAATTTCATTGATGTTCATCTATTTTGATTTGTTTTGATTTTGATTTTGATTTTGATTTTCACTTGCCTCAACAGGCCTTCACAAGTATCACAAGGAGGAAGGTATGCACAGGTGGACTGACTACGTCCCAGGTAGGGGCCATGGTTTATGGCCTGACTAGTCTTGCCGGGTCTTCGGATGGTGTTTTTATGTGCCACCGACACAGGTGCTAGATGAGGCTGGCGAACGGCCACGACCGGATGGTGTTTGTTATGTACCCACAGCACGATGGCCAGTGTTGCGGTACTGACTACGGCCATGTTCGGATGGATTCTTGTGTGCCACCAGCACTGGTACCACAAGCGGTACTGACTACTTTTTATGTGCCACCGACACAGGTGCTAGATGAGGCTGGCGAACGGCCACGACCGGATGGTGTTTTTTATGTGCCCACAGCACGATGGCCAGTGATGCGGTACTGACTACGGCCACGTTCGGATGGATTCTTGTGTGCCACCGGCACTGGTACCACAAAGATACAAATTCCATTGATGTTCATCTATTTTGATTTGTTTTGATTTTCACTTGCCTCAACAGGTCTTCACAAGTGTCACAAGAAGGAAGGTATGTACAGGTGGACTGACTACGTCCCAGGTAGGGCCCACGGGTTATGACCTGACTAGTCTTGCCGGGTCTTCGGATGTGTTTTTATGTGCCACCATGTTCCCACAGCACGGAGGCCAGTCGATGCGGTACTGGCTACGGCCACATTCGGATGGTTTTCTTGTGTGCCACAGGCACTGGTACCACAAAGATACAAATTCCATTGATGTTCATCTATTTTGATTGATTTTCACTTGCCTCAGCAGGTCTTCACAAGTGTCACAAGAAGGAAGGTATGCACAGGTGGATCGACTACGTCCCAGGTAGGGGCCACGGGATATGGCCTGACTAGTCCTGCCGGGTCCTCTCATGCACAGCACACTTCCATAGGACTCGGTCTTCAGTCATTTCCTTGGTGAGACCTAAAGTTCGAAGGTCGTGCTTCACCACCTCGTCCCAGGTTTTCCTGGGTCTACCTCTTTCACAGGTTCCCTCAACTGCTAGGGTGTAGCACTTTTGCACACAACTATCTTCAGCCATTCTTGTCACATGACCATACCAGCGCAGCCGTCTCTCTTGCACACCACAACTGACACTTCTTAGGTTCAACTTTTCTCTCAAAGTACTTACACTCTGACGATTATGAACACTGACATTACACATCCATCGGAGCATACTGGCTTCATTTCTTGCAAGCTTACGAATATCCTCAGCTGTCACGGCCCATGTTTCACTACCATGTAGCATGGCTGTACGTACACACGCATCATATAGTCTGCCTTTTACTCTTAGCGAGAAGCCTTTTGTCACCAGCAGGGGTAAGAGCTCTCTAAACTTTGCCCAGGCTATTCTTACTCTAGCAGTTACACTTTCAGCACACCCACCCCCGCTACTGACTTGGTCTCCTAGGTAGCGGAAGCTATCAACTACTTCTAGTTTGTCTCCCTGGAACGTGGTAGAAGTTGGTCTCTGCACATTTCCAGTGTTTATTTCTCCTGAGCATCTGCCACAGACAAAAACTATTTTCTTAGTTAGCCTTCCTTTGACATTGCTGCACCTCTTATGTGTCCATAGCTTACACTTGGTGCACCTTATAGAGTTTCTTGCACCTTATAGAGTTTCTCACCTTATAGATATATATATATATATATAGAGAGAGAGAGAGATATATAAATATATATATAGATATATATATCTATATATATATATATATATCTTTATATATATATATAAATATTTCTATTATATATATATATAAATATTTCTATTATATATATATCTATATATTTATATATACATATATATATATATATATATATATATATATATATATAGATAGATATATAGATAGATATATAGATAGATATAAATATATATATATATAAGTGGTTTCTCCTTGAGCAGGTAGATTTATAGAGAGATGAAAAGGTAATCCGTTTGACATCACTTGAAAAAGACACTTAATTTAGATAAAGAACATAGATATATTTTCTTTATCTAAACTAAATGCCAATTTCAAGTGATGCCAAATCATTTGTTCTTTTATTTCTTCTTTAATCTTCACTTACCTACTCAAAGAAACCCCACTTCCAGCCACTCCTGATAGGCAGTCGCACACCACATTTTTCAGTCCCAGTTCAAACAGGAATTTTAGTGGCAAACCAAACTAAGTAGTCATTTGATAAATACTAATTACATATTCTATATATGTGGAAGATGGAATATATAAGAATTTATTAATCTTTTTTGCCTATCTGCGATTTTATATTTGATCTTCTAGATAAATGAAGATATTTCCTCTGTGTGGCAGCTTTTCTCTCTACAAAACGAGAAGTTACGTTGCGGAACAGTCATTTTAATGAGTTGTGTCTATATAACACTTGACAAGATACATCTGCACTACCGGATGCCCCTGAAACAGTTGTTGAGTGTCCCACCCACAAGAAATTCATGCTAGATGTGTTGAAACTATTGTCGGTATTCGAGCTGGCAGAAACGTTAGCACGCCGGGCGAAATGCTTAGCGGTATTTCGTCTGCGTTACGTTGTGAGTTCAAATTCCGCCAAGGTCGACTTTGCCTTTCATCCTTTCGAGGTCGATAAATTAAGTACCAGTTACGCACTGGGGTCGATGTAATCGACTTAATACCTATGTCTGTCCATGTTTGTCCCCTGTGTGTTTAGCCCCTTGTGGGTAATAAAGAAATAGGTATTAATAAGTTCTACATTCCCTCTTCCATTTGCCATAGACATAATGATCACTCTGAAAGTGACTGTGCTTTACCAGTAATCTATCAGGGTAAACCATTTGTTTTATTATCCAATATATATATATACTAGCAGTTTCGCCCGGCGTTGCTCGGGTTTGTAAGGGAAATAACTATAAAGTATTTTTAGAGAGTTATAGCCAAAAAATAGCAAAAAAATGTATTAAAAATGGAAAAAAATTATGGAAAATTTTTTTTTAAATCGTTGACTCATCGTAGACATTTTTAGAGAGTTACTTCCCTTATATAATAGCGAAAAAAATGCATTAAAATGGGAAAAAAATGATGGTAAATTTTTTTTAAATCGTTGACTCATCGTAGACATTTTTAGAGAGTTACTTCCCTTATATGATAGCGAAAAAATGCATTAAAATGGAAAAAAATTATGGTAAATTTTTTTTTAAATTGTAGACTCATCGTAGACACGCGCTAATACCCAGAAGGGCTCGATATGAATCACGACTATAAGATAGCCGGTTTTGGTTAAACTGCACCGCAAAATGTGGGAGTAGTTAGGAATCTAAATCGTAGGAGACAGACAGCACACAACCTCACTTTTATATATAAAGATATATATATCACCGTGATCACCGTGACCGACCAGGCTATCAGATGTTGCTACACATCGCTGGTCACAATGTGCCTCTCATTGTTTTTTAGCCTTTAAATGACGCCACCTTGCTGGCTAAGCGAGCAGGCCGACAGGAGAAAGTTGTGGTGAAAGAGTACAGCAGGGATCACCACCACCCCCTGCCAGAGCCTCGTGGAGCTTTAGGTGTTTCGCTCAATAAACACTCACAACGCCCGGTCTGGGAATCGAAACCGCAATCCTACAACCGCGAATCCGCTACCCTAACCACTGAGCCATTGCGCCTCCACATATATATGATTGATTGATTGATTGATTCCAGTTTCAGCTCATGAGCTGTGGCCATGCTGGGGCTATATATATATTTTTTTTTTTTACTTGTTTCAGTCATTTTGACTGCGGCCATGCTGGAGCACCACCTTTAATCGAGCAACTCGACCCCGGGACTTATTCTTTGTAAGCCCAGTACTTATTCTATCAATCTCTTTTGCCGAACCGCTAAGTAACGTGGACATAAACACACCAGCATCGGTTGTCAAGCAATGCTAGGGGGACAAATACAGACACACATGCACATACATATATATATACATATATACGGCGGGTTTCTTTCAGTTTCCGTCTACCAAATCCACTCACAAGGCTTTGGTCAGCCCGAGGGTATAGTAGAAGACACTTGCCCAAGATGCCACGCAGTGGGACTGAACCCGGAACCATGTGGTTGGTAAACAAGCTACTTACCACACAGCCACTCCTACGCCTATATATACATATATACGTCGGGTTTCTTTCAGTTTCCGTCTACCAAATCCACTCACAAGGCTTTGGTCAGCCCGAGGGTATAGTAGAAGACACTTGCCCAAGATGCCACGCAGTGGGACTGAACCCGGAACCATGTGGTTGATAAACAAGCTACTTACCACACAACCACTCCTGCGCCTACTATATATATATATATATATACATACATACACATATATATATATCCTTTTACTTGTTCCAGTCATTTGACTGTAGCCATGCTGGAGCACCACGTTTAGTTGAACAAATCAACCCCAGGAGTTATTCTTTGTAAGTCCAGTACTTATTCTGTCAGTGTCTTTTGCTGAACCGCTAAGTGACTGGGATATAAACACACCAGCATTGGTTGTCAAGCATTGAAGGGAGGACAAATACAGACACAACACATACCTATATATGTGTGTGTGTGTGTGTGTGTGAGAGAGAGAGAGAGAGAGAGAGATTAAATTTTCAGAATGGGATAGAAACCAAGGCTATGAAAAATTTCAGAACATTTATAAATAGAAGGTCTTACAGCTGTTTCGGGATATTTTATATATCCCTTCATCAGAGACGGTGTGAGGAAATGGTTAAGCAATATTTATTCTTGATAAAATATGAAATAGAGAGTGGAGTGGAGGAATGAAAATAGACGTGAGATATGCAGGGCAATTGCATCTTTCACAGCCTTGTATTTTTATCTCATTCTGAAAATTTTTTTATAAATACACATGCAGATATATGACCTACGTTGGACTTCTCATCTGCATAATCACCGAACCTGGAGTTTAACTATAGTCTGTCCATAGCACTCACACAGCATTACCTGACACCTTTGGGTCTTATTGACACCATTACCTCTCATAACCTCTCTCTCTCTATATATATATATATATAGGTATATATATATATATATATATATATATATGTATATATATATATATATATATATATATATATATATATATATATATATATATATATGTATGTCTGCTTATATATATATGTATGCTTATATATATATATGTAATATATATATACATATATATATATATATGTATATGTATATATATATATATATTTTCTGGGTGGAGGTGCTTATCCCCCCCTTTGACAACATAAGGACACAGAAAATGTGTCAAGACCAACTGGAAGCAGTGTTTCCTAGGGCTTAATAGCAGTAACATTCTTCCCTTTCATGGGACTGCTGCATTATGTTGACAACATAACATCACCTTATCCTGCTGCTACTGTATAAATCTTACGTAATGATTGTACAAACACAAGAGCACGTGATGTTAGTCCTTGTGAGGTTTCGGAAGGGCAGTCTCAGTTCGAATAACCTTGTAACCCTTAACGGTGCAATTGTGTATTCATCTGTCATATAAAATCCGTTCTGTCTGTCTGTCTGTGTGTCTTCTAGGATCTCGGGCATCCTCCATCCAATTGTGCTCAAATTTGATATGTAGATACCGATGGTATCAGGGCATGTATAAGTCTCGAAAAAATTACAAAAATCGATTCCAGGTGAGAATGCGATCGATAAAGCTATTTTTGTCCTGCTTTTCTTCCGTCAACCTGTACATAACTGCGCATTTCATTTTTTGTTGTTTTTGTACTGCTTAAAGGCACGTTTCTTTCCTGCCAAGCTTACTGTTTAAACCATGTTTGTGTTCTCCCAGTCAACAGCCTTATATTACTGGTACTTTAACCCTTTCGTTACTGTATTTATTTTGAGATGCTCTGTGTTTCTTTCAATTACTTTAAATATAACGAAGAATTTAGTAAAATGACTTAGTTATCATTAAGCTAGTGTTAGGAACATAAATTGTGACTAAGGTTTGGTGGAAGATTTTTAATTCCAAACTTATGAAAACAAGACATTTGTACTACAGAGCCAGAGGTGGTTTCAGCTGGGTTGGTATCAAAAGGGTTAAAAATGTCATTGTGACTTTAACCCTTTTGTTACCATATTTCTGTTGAGATGCTCTGTGTTTCTTTCAAATACTTTAAATATAACAAAGAACTTAGTAAAATAACTTGGTTATGATTAAGATAGTGTTAGGAACATAAATTGTGGCTAAGGTTTGGTGGAAGATTTTAAATTCCAAACTTATGAAAACAAGACATTTGTACTACAGAGCCAGAGGTGGTTTCAGCTGGGTTGGTATCAAAAGGGTTAAAAATGTCATTGTGACTTTAACCCTTTTGTTACCATATTTCTGTTGAGATGCTCTGTGTTTCTTTCAAATACTTTAAATATAACAAAGAACTTAGTAAAATAACTTGGTTATGATTAAGATAGTGTTAGGAACATAAATTGTGACTAAGGTTTGGTGGAAGATTTTAAATTCCAAACTTATGAAAACAAGACATTTGTACTACAGAGCCAGAGGTGGTTTCAGCTGGGTTGGTATCAAAAGGGTTAAAAATGTCATTGTGACTTTAACCCTTTTGTTACCATATTTCTGTTGAGATGCTCTGTGTTTCTTTCAAATACTTTAAATATAACAAAGAATTTAGTAAAATAACTTTGTTACCATTAAGCTAGTGTTAGGAACATAAATTGTGGCTAAGGTTTGGTGGAAGATTTTAATTCAAAACTTATGAAAACAAGACATCTGTACTACAGAGCCAGATGCGGTTTCAGCCAGGTTGGTAACGAAAGGGTTAAACTCTTCGGTTGCATATTTGTGTGAATAAAATCGTTTTTCTTCGGAACAGAAAAAAAAAGTCTATCTTTATTTCTTCTTTTGCTGGTGTCTCAAATTTAGGTTAAATCAGTGTTTCTCAAAGGGGAGGCCTATGGGACGGTCGGACAAGTTGTTTTGAGAAAATTTGGTTTAAATGCTTGACAACTCAGCACCGTCCATTGGATGGTGGGGCGGGGGGGGGGCTTTGTTATATTTTTGACATTTATTTCACCTGTTGTTGTTATGAAACATCAGGAATGGGACAAGGGAGGTGCAGCAAGGAGACACTGAACTATACTGGGAGGAGATAAGAACGGGAGAAGGATAGATTAGTTATGGCTTGCACAGGGATGCAGGAATGTTATCATATGAACTTCATAAGTATGTAGGCGCAGGAGTGGCTGTGTGGTAAGTAACTTGCTAACCAACCACATGGTTCCAGGTTCAGTCCCACTGCGTGGCATCTTGGGCAAGTGTCTTCTGCTATAGCCCCGGGCCAACCAATGCCTTGTGAGTGGATTTGGTAGATGGAAACTGAAAGAAGCCTGTCATATATATGTATATATATATATATATATGTATGTGTGTGTGTGTGTGTGTGTGTCTGTGTTTGTTCCCCCAGCATTGCTTGACAACCGATGCTGGTGTGTTTACATCCCCGTCACTTAGCGGTTCGGCAAAAGAGACTGATAGAATAAGTACTGGGCTTACAAAGAA
>NC_043025.1:9723968-9728968 GCF_006345805.1 Octopus sinensis
AAATGTCCTATCATCCGAATTATATAATCATTTGTAAATTTTTAATAGACCCCCAACGCATATTCATGTAAAATCATTCGTGATGTTCTGTCTTTATATGTAAAACCGTATGGTGAATAAAAAAATAAGATCTAACAATTCCAGTCTGTTATATATTTTGAGTATTGTTATCACTAGCGATATCAAGATATAACTTTGTATTTTGTATTTTATGTGTAGATGTATATATATAGATGTACATGTAATATGTACACATATATATACACATATATACATGCACTAGCACTATGACCCGGCAATGTCAGGTCTTTAATGCTAGTGTAAAATAAATGGAAATTAATTTCAAGGATGTACTTGTTACCATTTTCTCTATCATTCTCTATATAAACCAAGGAGGTCTATATAACGTCCTTGGTTTGTAAAAATGTATACAGTAACGTCCTTTATTATTATTGTATACATAACATAATGCAAACGTGTAGCTTTTTTTGTGCATTTTGTTTGCAGAAAATAAAGAAATAACAGTAATAACGTTTAATGAATGTTATTACATTTATTACATATGTCCCTGTTTCGTATACATTCAATCCTTTTTCCAAGAAATCTAATGCTCGTAGCTTAGTTTTTCTTGGGGCTGGCCGGATTGGAGCGATCTCAAGATTAATCAGCCGAAATTGCTAGGATGATCCGGTTCTTGACTGAAGATTGAAGGCCTCGAATGTCCCGTCCGTGTTTTTTGTATCATCTTCTAAATGTTTTACGTTCTTGTCCCAGTTTGTATTTTTCTACATATAATAATATATATATATATATACATATATACATACCGTTAATCCTCGAGTATAGTCCGCCCTTGAGTATAATACGCAGGGGATTTTTAGGGGGCTGTACCTCTGAAAAACCTAAACCTTGTGTATAATACGCACCCCTTCTCTAACTTCAGTCAAGAAGGTCTATATAACGTCCTTGGTTTTTTAAAATGTATACAGTAACGACCTTTATTATTATTGTATATATAACATAATGGAAACGTGTAGCTTTTTTGTGCATTTTGTATGCAGAAAATAAAGAAATAACAGTAATAACGTTTAATAAATGTTGCTTACTGCAAGTTATGGATGATTCTTTTATGACTTCATTGCTTTCAGGCTTAGCTTAAGGTATTTTCGAGCCCGACATCACAAAATGCGTCTGAATAAACATTGCCAGACAGCAGATAGAGACGTGGACATTGCTTAAAAAATAGTTTTCATTTTTAACCTTGTGTATAATACGCACTAGGTATTTTGACCTTTAAATTTTAGGGAAAAAATGCGGATAATACTCTAGGATTTACAGTACATGGGCAACAATATTTTGTATACAAACTTTGGAAGCATCAAAAATATTTCATATTTTACAGACAAGAAGGTAATATTTCACATGCAGCAAAGCCGTAAAAGCAGCAGAAAATAAAATATGAAACATTCAGCGCTTCCAAAGTTTGTTTACAAAACGTTGTAGCATTCCAAAAGCTATAATATTTAGTGCTTAATTTGATGGAGATGGTTGTCAGCAGGCAGTTTAGCTTAATGGTAGAGCACTCAACTGGTATCCGAGAGGTGCAGGTTCAAGTCGCGTGGCTGTCTGCTGACAACTTTTTCTGTCTTAAAAGAGTAAAATACCCAATCTTTCTGCTGTCTTGATGGCTAAACTGCATTCAAAATATTACTTTCTTGTCTAAAAAAGTTATATATGTGTGTGTGTGTGTGTGTATATATATATCATCATCATCATCATTTAGCGTCCGCTTTCCATGCTAGCACGGGTTGGAGGGTTCAACTGGGGTCTGGGAAGCCAGAAGGCTGCATCAGGCTCCAGTCTTGATCTGGCAGAGTTTCTACAGCTGGATGCCCTTCCTAACGCCAACCACTCCGAGAGTGAAGTGGGTGCTTTTTACGTGCCACCGGCACAGGTGCCAGACGAGGCTGGCAAACGGTCATCGTCGGATGGTGCTTTTCACGTGCCAGGCAAGGCTGGCAACGGCCACGATCAGATGGTGCTTTTTACGTGCCACCGGCACGATATATGCATATATATATATGTATATATATGTATATATACTCTTTTACTTGTTTCAGTCATTTGACTGCAGCCATGCTGGAGCACCACTTTTAGTCGAACAAATCGATCCCTGGACTTATTCTTTGTGAATCTCGACAAGACACCTGCAAGTCCCAAATTCAACCCCACAATATAGCATCTTATACAGGTTACTTTTATTACAGCTTTGAGTAAACCCAGGACTTTTGGAGTAAATTTAGGGAAACAGAAACTTTTTGGAAGTTAGGAGTACAATCTACTAAACAGATTGTATTGCTAACTTAACCCTTTCGTTACCGTATCTTTTTGAGATGCTCTGTGTTTCTCTCAATTATTTTAAATATAACAAAGAATTTAGTAAAATAACTTAGTCATCATCAGCTAGTGTTAGGAACATAAATTGTGACTAAGGTTTGGTGGAAGATTTTTAATTCAAAACTTATGAAAACAAGACATTTGTACTCAGAGCCAGGGGTGGTTTCAGCCAGGTTGGTATCAAAAGGGTTAAAAATATCATGGTGACTTTATCCCTTTCGTTAATGTATTTATTTTGAGATGCTCTGTGTTTCTTTCAATTAATTTTAAATATTACAAAGAATTTAGTAAAATAACTTAGTTATCATTAAGCTAGTGTTAGGAACATAAATTGTGACTAAAGTTTGGTGGAAGATTTTAATTCAAAACTTATGAAAACAAGACATTTTACCACAAAGCCGGAGCTGGTTTTGGCCGGGGTTAGTAACAAAAGGGTTAAAAAGGGACCAGCTGTTTTGCTGCGGGGTGGGAGATTATAAAAGTATAAGTGACTTTGAAATATATGATCACTATGTAACATTAATTGAAACAGTAGGTCGTTTAGATAATTAATCAAACGACATAGAATGTCAAAATCATCAGAGGTGTGTATTCATATATACATCATATATACATTATTGTATATACTTGAACGTGTGTGTGTGTATAATTATATACATGTGTGTATGTATAATATATGTGTGTGTGTATGTATATATTTATGTGTGTGTATGTATACATGTGTATATCTATGTATATATACATGTGTGTATGTATGTATATATATATGTGTGTGTGTATGTATACATGTGTATATCTATGTATATATACATGTGTGTATGTATGTATATATATATATATATTTGTGTGTATGTATATATAGACATATATATGTATGTGTGTGCGGGGGGGGGATATGGAATGTACAAATGAAATATTTGACATTTATTATTATCTATGTATTGATATTTATGTCAGCTACCCCCATTTCTGTATATGTTAGGGGGGGTGTAGTTCTCTCTCTCTCTCTATATATATATATATGTGTGTGTGTGTGTATATATATATATATATATATACACACACACACACACTCACAGAAAGACACATATACATGAGTGTGTGTATGTACACACACACTCACATACAAGTGCACGCAGGCACGTGTGTCTGTCCCTGTGTCTACTTATCTACCAATCCACTTCAAATCCCTGTGACCTTTCTCTCAGAGAAGCTAACAAATTCTGTCAACAACGCTGACAACTTGATGACGGCATCTTGCTCAAGGTCATCTTGATATTGATACCTTGTTTTGTTTTAAAATAACACACACACACACACAGCTACATAATGTGTGTGTGTGTGTCAGTGTGAAATACAGGGCATTTGGAATTAATTTGATGACTTTTTTTATGTCCCCTCTTTTTAAATGATGTATTGGTGAATAGGCAATGATGTTGGAGATCTTAAAGATTACCCTTTAGAGTTCAGATTATTCTACCAAACATAATGCTTATTGATTCACATTGATTTGGATTAATCATGCATTATCTCATAGCTTCAAGATCTTGATGGTGCAATTACTTAATGTAGAATAACATTGTAGGGTAGGTGTGAGAGCCTGGATCTGGTCAGTTTGAACATAAAACAGATTAAATATTTTGGCCGGATATGACAGGTTTAAATACTAAAGGGTTAAAGCTTTAGTTGAAAAAAAGTTAGTTGACATGCAGAACTTTTTTTACTCTTTTACTTGTTTCAGTCATTTGACTGCAGCCATGCTGGAGCACCGCCTTTAGTCGAGCAACTTGACCCAGGGACTTATTCTTTTTGTAAGCCCAGTACTTATTCTATCGGTCTCTTTTGCCGAACCGCTAAGTGACGGGGACGTAAACACACCAGCATTGGTTGTGAAGCAATGCTAGGGGGACAAACACAGACACAAAACATATACACACACATATACATACACATATATATATACATATATACGATGGGCTTCTTTCAGGCTCCGTCTACCAAATCTACTCACAAGGCTTTGGTCGGCCCGAGGCTATAGTAGACGACACTTGCCCAAGATGCCACGCAGTGGGACTGAACCCGGACCATGTGGTTCGTAAGCAAGCTACTTACCACACAGCCACTCCGGCGCCCATATATATATATATATACATATATACGACGGGCTGCTTTTCAGTTTCCGTCTACCAAATCCACTCACAAGGCTTTGATCAGCCCGAGGCTATAGTAGACGACACTTCCCCAAGGTGCCATGCAGTGGAACTGAACCCGGAACCATGTGGTTCGTAAGCAAGCTACTTACCACACAGCCACTCCGGCGCCCATATATATATATATATATACATATATACGACGGGCTTCTTTTCAGTTTCCGTCTACCAAATCCACTCACAAGGCTTTGATCAGCCCGAGGCTATAGTAGACGACACTTCCCCAAGGTGCCATGCAGTGGAACTGAACCCGGAACCATGTGGTTCGTAAGCAAGCTACTTACCACACAGCCACTCCTGCACCTATATTGAGAATTTTAATTCATTCAAAGTAAGTCACTCACACTCTGTGAATGTATATAGAGTGAAGGCATGTGGTTTGGTGGTTTGGGC
>NC_043025.1:9731468-9753968 GCF_006345805.1 Octopus sinensis
TTCCGGGTTCAGTCCCACTGCGTGGCACCTTGGGCAAGTGTCTTCTGCTATAGCCTCGGGCCGACCAATGCCTTGTGAGTGGATTTGGTAGACGGAAACTGAAAGAAGACTGTCGTATATATGTAGATATATATATGTATGTGCGTGTATGTTTGTGTGTCTGTGTTTGTCCCCTTAGCATTGCTTGACAACCGATGCTGGTGTGTTTACGTCCCCGTCACTTAGCGGTTCAGCAAAAGAGACCAATAGAATAAGTACTGGGCTTACAAAGAATAAGTCCCGGGGTCCATTTGCTCGATTAAAGGCGGTGCTCCAGCATGGCCACAGTCAAATGACTGAAACAAGTAAAAAGAGTAAAGAAGAGTATATATATACATATACATATCTATGTCTTTGTCCTGTTATTATTATTGTTTTTTGTATTTATATTTGTATTACTTTTTGTTTTTTGTATTTTATATTCGTGTGGCATTGTCCGTTTTTCTGTCCTTGTTTCGTATACATTCAATCCTTTTTCCAAGAAATCTAATGCTCATAGCTTAGTTTTTCCTTGGGGCTGGCCAGATCGGAGCAATCTCAAGATTAATCAGCCGAAATTGCGAGGATGATCTGGTTCTTAACTGAAGATTAGAGGCTTTGAACGACTCGTCCGTTTTCGTATCGTCTGTTTGAATGTTTTGCGTTCTTGTCCCATTTTATATATTTTTTATACATATATATATATATACACATATATATAGAATGGTTGTATACTGTCAATTTAACGTGACAGTAGGGGATTACACCACCGCTGTTTAGCCCTAGGAAGCATCGACGCTTCCTGTCAGCCTCGACACATTTCCTGTGTCCTTATATATTTACGAAGGGGAGACAAATACCCCCAACAGCTAGGCCTGCATCTAGAGACACGCATGTTTCAGGGTCTTTGCTCATCATCGGTCCAGAGTAGCAGAGGCCTGCTATCTGAAGATATCTGTCTAGACTTCGTAAATATATATATATATATTTTCAGTGAAGTTTATTCACTGATCAGAAATATTAAATTTCTAAATATCTCATAGAGATATATCATAGATATATACATATGCATATACATAAGCGCAGGAGTGGCTGTGTGGTAAGTAGCTTGCTAACCAACCACATGGTTCTGGGTTCAGTCCCACTGCGGGGCACCTTGGGCAAGTGTCTTCTACTATAGCCCCGGGCCGACCAATGCCTTGTGAGTGGATTTGGTAGACGGAAACTGAAAGAAGCCCGTCGTATATATGTATATATATATGTATGTGTTGTGTGTGTTTGTCCCCCTAGCATTGCTTGACAACCGATGCTGGTGTGTTTATGTCCCCGTTACTTAGCGGTTCGGCAAAAGAGACCGATAGAATAAGTACTGGGCTTACAAAAGAATAAGTCCCGGGTCGATTTGCTCGATTAAAGGCGGTGCTCCAGCATGGCCGCAGTCAAAACGACTGAAACAAGAAAGATGAAAGATGATGTGCGTGCATGTATGTATGTGTGTATGTGTGTGTATTTATGTGCTTGCCTGTGTGTGTTTGTGTGTGTGAGCGTGTGTTTGTATATGTGTGCACCTCTGTCTCCTTGTGTGTGTGTTATGCAACTATGGACCATGTTTGTATGTATGGATGTGCATCTTTATATGTGTGGATCCGTGTCTCCATAAGTGTCTGTTCTCGTAACCTATGTACCTATCCGTCTGTGTGTTGATCTGTTTATATGTACACTACCGTCAGAAATTAATTAGCACCCTTGATTTGCTCACCATGAAGCATGGTGGGGGTGGTCTGATGGTGTGAGGGGCGTTCAGCTACAGTGGTGTTGGGCGGCTCTATGCCGTCGAAGGCAACATCAACGCAGCAAAGTACGTTGAGATAGTACGGGATACCGCTTTGGTGGCGAGGAGTACGTGCTGGCCAGTCACCTGACCTGAACCCTATTGAGAACCTCTGGAGTCGATTGGGTAGGGATTTGAATGTGCAGCAATACAGGAACCGACACGAGCTGTTGGGGCACTTCTTGCTGCATGAGGGCCATCCCTGCACAGTACCTGCAGGCACTCATAGACAGCATGCCGACCCACCCGCGTAGCAGCGTCATTGCTGCCAAAGGAGGGCAACAAAGATATTGACTAAATTTCACGATTAATAACAATTATGTGGTGTGCTGGGATATGTTTTAATAAATTTTTGATTAAAAACGAGTTCGTTTCTGATAATAAGTTAATTAAATTAAGAAAATGTAAGAAAATGCAGAAATTTGAGAAGTGCTAATTAATTTCCGATGCAAGTGTATATAGTGTCCTTTCTTTAAGAGAGTAGGATATGAATTGAAGATCTGACTGCAATTTCTAGCAAGCAGAATGACCACATAAAAGCCCTATCATTGGTTCATCCATCCAAGCCATAAGAATGATGTAATTACAAAATGTTGATTAACTCCAAAATGGCTGCTGATTTTTCACAGCGAAGAAGCCATGTAGCTGTTCCCTTGTGAAAGAGTATGCATCTGGCTATTAACCCTTTTGTTACTAACCCGGCCAAAACCGGCTCTGGCTCTGTGGTAAAATGTCTTGTTTTCATAGGTTTCGAATTAATATCTTCCACCAAACCTTAGTCACAATTTACGTTCCTAACACTAGCTTAATGATAACTAAGTTATTTTACTAAATTCTTTTGTTATATTTAAAGTAATTGAAAGAAACACAGAGCATCTCAAAATAAATACAGTAACGAAAGGGTTAATGAGGCTGAGCAGTGTTTAAAAGAATTTATGATTGAAACTTTTTAAAATGGTATTATATGTTACAAAACAAATCAAAATAGATGAACATCAATGGAATTTGTATCTTTGTGGTACCAGTGCCGGTGGCACACAAGAAAACCATCCGAACGTGGCCGTAGCCAGTACCGCATCGACTGGCCTCCGTGCTGTGGGCACGTAACAAACACCATCCGATCGTGGCCGTTCGCCAGCCTCATCTGGCACCTGTGTCAGTGGCACATAAAAACAACCATCCGAGCGTGGCCGTCTGCCAGCCTCGTCTGGCACCTGTGTCGGTGGCACATAAAAAAAAAAACCATCCGAGCGTGGCGTTCGCCAGCCTCGTCTGGCACCTGTGTCGGTGGCACATAAAAACCACCATCCGAGCGTGGCCGTCTGCCAGCCTCGTCTGGCACCTGTGTCGGTGGCACATAAAAACACCATCCGAGCGTGGCCGTCTGGCACCTGTGTCGGTGGCACATAAAAAACACCATCCGAGCGTGGCCGTTCGCCAGCCTCGTCTGGCACCTGTGTCGGTGGCACATAAAATCACCCACTACACTCTCGGAGTGGTTGGCGTTAGGAAGGGCATCCAGCTGTAGAAACACTGCCAGATCTGACTGGCCTGGTGCAGCCTTCGGGCTCCCCAGACCCCAGTTGAACCGTCCAACCCATGCTAGCATGGAAAACAGACGCTAAATGATGATGATGATGTGATGAGCTGGCAGAATTGTTAGCATGCCAGGCGAAATGCTGAGTGACATTTCATCTGTCTTTACACCCTAACTTCAAATTCCGATGAGGTCGACTTTGCCCTTCATCCTTTAGGGGCTGATAAAAATAAGTACCAGTTGAGTAATCAATGAGGACTTATCCTCACCATTGAATTCGTTGGCCTTGTGCCAAAATTTGAAACCAAAATTGAATTACAGTTTCTTGAGTATTTCTGCTTCCTAGGTACTAGGTGAAATATGGCAGGACAACGTCTAAAGGAATATCCACTAATTCCAGGGGCACACAAATTAAAACTAAGAAGCTTGATGTTGCTTAACCTCAGGTCAGCTCTAAACAAGCAGACCTATAATGAAAGTGTATTAGCTATAATTGTTCCATCTGTTTTTAGACAAGGCATTCTAGGACTTCCTTTTCCAGTGCGTCCTTCCATTTATAGTTTGAAGCAAATCATTATCATTTAGCGTCTGCTTTCCATGCTGGCATGGGTTGGACGGTTCAACTGGGGTCTGGGAAACCAGAAGGCTGCACCAGGCCCAGTTTGATCTGGCAATGTTTCTACGGCTGGATGCCCTTCCTAACGCCAACCACTCCGAGAGTGTAGTGGGTGATTTTATGTGCCACCGACACAGGTGCCAGACGAGGCTGGCGAACGGCCACGATTGGATGGTGCTTTTTACGTGCCACCGGCACAGGTGCCAGACGAGGCTGGCAAAGGGCCAGAATCGGATGGTGCTTTTTACGTGCCACCGGCACGGGGGCCAGGCGATGCTGGCAAACGGCTACGATCGGATGGTGCTTTTTACATGCCACCAGCACGGGGGCCAGGCGAGGCTGGCAAATGGCCAGAATCGGATGGTGCTTTTTACGTGCCACCGGCACGGGGGCCAGGCGAGGCTGGCAAATGGCCAGAATCGGATGGTGCTTTTTACGTGCCACCGGCACGGGGCCCAGGCGAGGCTGGCAAACGGTCACGATCAGATGGTGCTTTTTACGTGCCACTGGTACGGAGGCCCATTGGGGGCGGCGCTGGCAACGGCCACGTTATGTTGCTATTTCCAGCAGTTGAATTGAATACACAAAAATGCCCATAAGAGACAAGAGCTGAGTGTATTGCAGTGCAATCTATCAATAATGAAATTGCATGAATATTGGCCACAGTACACAGTAAACAGAAAGCCCATATCATAAAAAGGGAACAGTTGAAATTGTCACCCTTGGTTAGGAACACCACTGATCACAGTTTGTCTTCTTGCATTGAAGGTTATTGTGGTGTGATGGTGAAGGAGTGTGACGGAATGGGGGGGAGCGGAAGTGGGGCTTGCAGGTCTTGCAGGGCGCATGCGCCGGCGGAAGCGGAAGTGACAGACAGAACGCACGTGCGGCATTGACCAGTTGCGCCAGACACGACGAAGACACCAAGAAGACGGGACGCGAGCGAGTTGGCTAAAGGCGATCCGAGTTCATCTCCGGCCAGGTAAGACCCAATTACATTTCCATTCCTTTCCTTGTTCTGTTGTACTCTTTTCACCATTCATACTACAGTTATTGAAACATTTGTCACAGACTGTTTTAGCTGCTTACAATAAACGGAATGTAACTCTACATAGATTCTAATAATATTAGATTTTAGGTCTTGGCCATCTGAATGGTTTACCCAGCTGCTGATTTCAGCACTATGCTACAAATGTTTAATACTGTAAAGAAAATATTAATGTGGCTGTTTATTTAAATGTCTTATTCTGTTTTAACAAAGCAATGTTCCAGACATACTCCAGCCTCGGTATATGTTATTTCATGACATAAATAGATCATTTTCGTCTTTTTTACTTTTTAACTCAAAAAGTAAAAGACCCCCAAAATATCAAGAATTTATAAATCGAGACCTGTCAAATGAAAAGTTGTCAAATATTTAAAGTACCAGGATTAAGAAACAGAAGCATAACACATATAATCTATATATATAAAACTGTAGTTGTGTGAGTGTCTGTCCCCTTCGATTTAGATTCCTAACTACTCCCACATTTTGCGGTGCAGTTTAACCAAATTCGGGTATCTTATAGTCGTGATTAATATCGAGCCCGTCTGGCTATTAGCGCACATCTACGATGAGTCTACGATTTTAAAAATAATTTAACATCATTTTTTATTCCATTTTAATGCATAATTTTTCGTGTGTCGATGGCGGCGGAGTTGGCGTCCATGGTCACACCTGCACCTGTTTGCTTCTCCCCCTTCTTCCCTCCCTCGTGAAGCTGTGGGGAAGGGAGTGTAAGGAAATCAACGTCGTAATGCGTTGTCAAGGAGACCAGCGTTCTTTTAGAACAACGACTTCATGGCTTGAAGACACCAAAACAGAAATGGCTAAGAAAGCCCGAATTGGCATCTATAAGGGAAGTAACTCTCTAAAAATGCTTATATAGTTATTTCCCTTACAAACCCGAGCAACGCCAGGCGATACTGCTAGTATAAAATAAAGCTTCTGCATTCCTCCTCAAAGTATAATACCAAGCAAAAGTATGTATGTTTATATGAATTACTTACATGTCTATTTAAAGGATAAAAAAGAAAAAGAAAAAGGAGAAACTCAATTTTTTTTCCTGAAATGGCTGTGTAACAAATTGGGTATGCATTTGTACAGTTAGTCATCATCATCATCATCATCATCGTTTAGCATCCGTTTTCCATGCTAGCATGGGTTGGACGGTTCTACTGGGGTCTGTGAAGCCAGAAGGCTTCATCAGGCTTTGTCTGATCTGGCAGTGTTTCTACAGCTGGATACCCTTCCTAACGCCAACCACTCCGCGAGTGTAGCGGGTGCTTTTTACGTGCCACCCGCACAGGTGCCAGACAGAGCTGGCAAACGGCCACGAACGGATGGTGCTTTTTATGTGCCACCGGCACGAGGGCCAGGCAAGGCTGGCAACGGACACGAAACGGGGCGGTGCTGAAAACGGTCGCGAAACGGAAGGTTATCTTACATGCCACCGGCACTGGTAACACATCTGCAATTTCCATTGATCGATTTCGATTCTGATAAATGAACTTCCCACTGATTTTAATGCATAACCCATTTGTTCAATCAGCCGAGCTATCTACTCATTGCCCTAAATGGTAAGCAGTTGAGTATTCTACAGACAGATGGATCCTCAGCACAATCCCCAGGCCAGACTTAACAGAGTGTGGTACTGTGTGTGAAATAGTCAAACCTTCGACATTTAACAAACACAAGTACCCTTAGCACACCCCCAGGTCAGACTGAGCAGAGTGTGGCACTGTGTATAAAATAGCTGAACCTTAAACAAACTTATGTACCCTTAGCACAAGCCCGAGGCTAGACTGAGCAGAGTGTGGCACCGTGTATAAAATAACTGAACCTTAAACAAACTTATGTACCCTTAGCACAAGCCCGAGGCTAGACTGAGCAGAGTGTGGCACCGTGTATAAAATAGCTGAACCTTAAACAAACTTATGTACCCTTAGCACAAGCCCGAGGCTAGACTGAGCAGAGTGTGGCACTGTGTATAAAATAGCTGAACCTTAAACAAACTTATGTACCCTAGCACAAGCCCGAGGCTAGACTGAGCAGAGTGTGGCATGTGTATAAAATAGCTGAACCTTAACAAACTTATGTACCCTTAGCACAAGCCCGAGGCTAGACTGAGCAGAGTGTGGCACTGTGTATAAAATAGCTGAACCTTAAACAAACTTATGTACCCTTAGCACAAGCCCGAGGCTAGACTGAGCAGAGTGTGGCACCGTGTATAAAATAGCTGAACCTTAAACAAACTTATGTACCCTTAGCACAAGCCCGAGGCTAGACTGAGCAGAGTGTGGCATGTGTATAAAATAGCTGAACCTTAAACAAACTTATGTACCCTTAGCACAAGACCGAGGCTAGACTGAGCAGAGTGTGGCACTGTGTATAAAATAGCTGAACCTTAAACAAACTTATGTACCCTTAGCACAAGCCCGAGGCTAGACTGAGCAGAGTGTGGCACCGTGTATAAAATAGCTGAACCTTAAACAAACTTATGTACCCTTAGCACAAGCCCGAGGCTAGACTGAGCAGAGTGTGGCACTGTATAAAATAGCTGAACCTTAAACAAACTTATGTACTTTAGCACACCCCCAGGTCAGACTGAGCAGAGTGTGGCACTGTGTATAAAATAGCTGAACCTTAAACAAACTTATGTACCCTTAGCACAAGCCCGAGGCTAGACTGAGCAGGGTGTGATACTGTATGAAATAGCTGGACCATCAAATCACAGATTAAATGACTGACTATTCCACATATATTTCTATCTTTAATCTAATTCTCTGGCAGAATCGGCGTAATGTAGTGTGTAACAAACGTGGCTCTTTAAATTCAAAGTACAGCCCATCAAATAAGCTTCCTCAGAATTTCTGTATAACCAAATTCGGTCAGACACTTTGGAAGTTATCTGCACTGATAACTGTTATTGAAATATAGATACAAGAATGAAATTTTCTTAGAGCATGAAAACCCAGGACCAACCCAGGATGGTCAAAGCATTTTCATTACCTCAATGCCTCCAAATTTTAAGGGGTGCAAGCATTCCCCCTGCACACAAAGTTCCCAAGGCTATGAGTAAGACTGGACTTAGAACCTCATGATTATGAAGAGAAACACTTAACCATTTAGCAAAGCCTACATACATAAAATGTTAATATATTGTATTCATGTGGAAGCACTCCGTCGTTACGACGATGAGGGTTCCGGTTGATTCCGATCAACGGAACAGCCTGCTCGTGAATTAACGTGTAAGTGGCTGAGCAGCTCCCACGACACGTGCACCCTTAACGTAGTTCTCGGGATATTAGCGTTACACAGAGAGTGACAAGACCGGCCCTTTGAATACAGGTACAACAGAAACAGGAAGTAAGAGTGGAGAAAAGTTGTGGTGAAAGAGTACAGAGGGATCACCACCATCCCCTGCCGGAGCCTCATAGAGCTTTACGTGTACCCTTAACGTAGTTCTCGGGGATATTCAGTGTGACACAGAGAGTGACAAGGCGGCCTTTGAAATACAGGTACAACAGAAACAGGAAGTAAGAGTGAGAGAAAGTTGTGGTGAAAGAGTACAGCCAGGGATCACCACCATCCCCTGCCAGAGCCTCGTGGAGCTTTTAGGTGTTTTCGCTCAATAAACACTCACAACGCCCGGTCTGGGAATCGAAACCGCAATCCTATGACCGCGAGTCCGCTACCCTAACCACTGGGCCATTGCACCTCCACATATTGTATTAAGTAAAGTATAAAGAAGTATGTTGTTAAGTAATGAAAATTATATTTATCAGATATATCCGTTAATGCAGATGACTAAATTTTATAAGACTGTATTATAAGATTGTAAGACTATATATATATATATTTCTTTACTGCCCACAAGGGGCTAAACATAGAGGGGACAAACAAGGACAGACAAAGGGATTAAGTTGATTACATCAACCCCAGTGCATAACTGGTACTTAATTTATCGACCCCGAAAGGATGAAAGGCAAAGTCGACCTCGGCGGAATTTGAACTCATAACGTAGCGGCAGACGAAATAACCTATTTCTTTACTACCCACAAGGGGCTAAACACAGAGGGAACAAACAAGGACAGACAAACGGATTAAGTTGATTACATCAACCCCAGTGCATAACTGGTACTTAATTTATCGACCCCGAAAGGATGAAAGGCAAAGTCGACCTCGGCGGAATTTGAACTCGTAACGTAGCGGCAGACGAAATAACCTATTTCTTTACTACCCACAAGGGGCTAAACACAGAGGGGACAAACAAGGACAGACAAAGGGATTAAGTTGATTACATCAACCCCAGTGCATAACTGGTACTTAATTTATCGACCCCGAAAGGATGAAAGGCAAAGTCGACCTCGGCGGAATTTGAACTCGTAACGTAGCGGCAGACGAAATAACCTATTTCTTTACTACCCACAAGGGGCTAAACACAGAGGGGACAAACAAGGACAGACAAACGGATTAAGTTGATTACATCAACCCCAGTGCGTAACTGGTACTTAATTTATCGACCCCGAAAGGATGAAAGGCAAAGTCGACCTCGGTGGAATTTGAACTCAGAACGTAGCGGCAGACGAAATACCTATTTCTTTACTACCCACAAGGGGCTAAACACAGAGGGAACAAACAAGGACAGACAAACGGATTAAGTTGATTACATCAACCCCAGTGCGTAACTGGTACTTAATTTATCGACCCCGAAAGGATGAAAGGCAAAGTCGACCTCGGCGGAATTTGAACTCGTAACGTCGCTGACGAAATAACCTATTTGTTTACTACCCACAAGGGGCTAACACAGAGGGGGCAAACAAGGCCAGACAAACGGATAAGTTGATTACATCAACCCCATGTGTAACTGGTACTTAATTTATCGACCGAAGGATGAAAGGCAAAGTCGACCTCGGCGGAATTTGAACTCGTAACGTAGCGGCAGACGAAATAACCTATTTCTTTACTACCCACAAGGGGCTAAACACAGAAGGGACAAACAAGGACAGACAAACGGATTAAGTTGATTACATCAACCCCAGTGCGTAACTGGTACTTAATTTATCAACCCCGAAAGGATGAAAGGCAAAGTCGACCTCGGCGGAATTTGAACTCAGAACGTAACGACAGACGAAATACCGCTAAGCATTTCGCCCAGCGTGCTAACGCTTCTGCCAGTTCGCCGCGTAGTCCTCCAGGCAATTACGGAGGAATTCAAGACAGGTTGCCCCTGGGAGCTCCTCTATGCTGACGACCTTGCTCTAATTGCTGAGTCACTATCAGAACTGGAGGAGAAGTTCCAGGTGTGGAAGGAGGGTTTAGATCGAGGGCCTAGAGTCAACCTAGCTAAAAACCAAAGTACTAATAAGTATGAAGGTAGACAATCCACAAATGTCTTCAGGAAGATGGCCCTGCTCGATCTGTAGAAAAGGTGTAGGTAGAAACTCTATAAGATGTACCCAGTGTAAGCTATGGACACATAAGAGGTGCAGCAATGTCAAAGGTAGGCTAACTGGGAAGATAGTTTTTGTATGTGGCAGATGCTCGGGAGCATTAACCTCCGAAAATCTGCAGAAAACAACTTCCGTCACTTTCCAGGGGGAAAAACTAGAAGTAGTTGATAGCTTCCGTTATCTTGGTGACCAAGTCAGTAGTGGGGGTGGGTGTGCTGAAAGTGTAACGGCTAGAATAAGAATAGCCTGGGCAAAGTTTAGAGAGCTCTTACCCCTACTGGTGACTAAAGGCCTCTCGCTCAGAGTAAAAGGCAGACTGTATGATGCATATGTACGAACAGCCATGCTACATGGCAGTGAAACATGGGCCGTGACTGCTGAGGACATGCGTAAGCTCGTGAGGAATGAAGCCAGTATGCTCCGATGGATGTGTAATGTCAGTGTACATACTCGACAGAGCGTTAGTACCTTGAAAGAAATGTTGTACCTAAGAAGCATCAGTTGTGGTGTGCAAGAGAGACGATTGCGCTGGTATGGTCATGTGGCGAGAATGGATGAAGATAGGTGTGTGAGAAAGTGCCAATCCCTAGCAGTTGAGGGAACCCGTGGAAGAGGTAGACCCAGGAAAACCTGGGACAAGGTGGTGAAGCACGACCCTTCGAACTTTAGGCCTCACTGAGGAAATGACCTGCGACCGAGACTTTGGAAAATATTCTGTACGTGAGAAGACCAGCAGGACAAGTGAGCCCAGCCACTTATGAATGCCTTTCCTCCCTGGACACAAAGACCTGTTGAGGCAAGCAAAGTCGATATAGAACCTCATCCGACGACAGGCACCCATGCCAACCCCCTTTGCTTGCGAAGACATGTTGGGCAATCGAAATCGAATTGAACCAGCCAGGACCCCCTGTCTGGTGGTACTAAAAGCACTATCCGACTCGTGGCTGATGCCAACGCGCCGCCTCGACTGGCTTCCGTGCCGGTGACACGTAAATTACACCAATCCGACCGTGGCCGTTGCCAGCCTCCCTGGCACCTGTGCAGTTGGCACGTAAAAGCACCCACTACACTCACGGAGTGGTTGCGTTAGGAACGGCATCCAGCTGTAGAAACATTGCCAGATAAGACTGGAGCCTGGTGCGCCTTCTCGCTTCCCACACACCGTTGAACCATCCAAAGCATGCTAGCATGGAAAGCGGACGTTAAACGATGATGATGATGATGTGTGTGTGTATATATATATATATACATTGTGTGTGTGTGTGTGTATATGTATATGTATATATGTATATATATGTGTATATATATATATATTAATATAAAGGACCCCCCTTTGGTCATGAATGACCATGGGATTGCACCTAGAAAGTTACCCTCCTAGACACAAGTCCGGCAAGGTTTTTTATGGAAGCCAGCAGTCGCCCATGCATAACAGCCTCCCCTCTCCACGCCACCAGGTTATCCAAGGGAAAGACAAAGTCGATACAGCTGGCACCAGTGACATCGCAACTCATTTCTACAGCTGAGTGAAATGGAGCAACGTGAAATAAAGTGCCTTGCTCAAGAACACAACATGCAGCCCGGTCCGGGATTCGAGCTCACAACCTCACGATCGTAAGCTCGACGCTCTACCACTGAGCCATGCGCCTTCACTATATATATGTATATATATTATATATATATATATATATGTATATATATATTGTTATTATATATGTTATATATATATGTTACAGTGTATATATGTATACGTGTATTATATGTATACGTGTATATATATATATGTATACGTACTGTACGTGTGTATATATATATATATATATATATATTATATATATGTAGGTGCAGAAGTGGCTGTGTGGTAGTAGTAGTTGTTTTACCAACCACATGGTTCCGGGTTCAGTCCCACTGCGTGGCATCTTGGGCAAGTGTCTTCTGCTTAGCCCCGGCCGACCAATGCCTTGTGAGTGGATTTGGTAGAGGGAACTGAAAGAAGCCTGTCGTATATATGTAATATTATGTATATGTATGTTTGTGTGTCTGGTGTTTGTCCCCCCCACATCGCTTGACAACCGATGCTGGGTGTTTATGTCCCCGTCACTTAGCAGTTCGGCAAAAGAGACCGATTAATAAATACTGGGCTTACAAAGAATAAGTCCGGAGTCGAGTTGCTCGACTAAAGTGGTGCTCCTGCATGGCCACAGTCAAATGACTGAAACAAGTAAAAGAGGAAGTGTATTATATATATATATATATATATATATGTGTGTGTGTGTGTGTATATATATATGGTTTATATATATATGTATAAATATTGTATATATATATATATATAAATATGTATATATAAATATGTATATATATATATATACACGCACATATATATATACACACATATACTCTTTTACTTGTTTCAGTCATTTGACTGTGGCCATGCAGGAGCACCACCTTTAATTGAGCAACTCGATCCCGGGACTTATTCTTTTTGTAAGCCCAGTACTTATTCTGTGGGTCTCTATTGCCAAACCGCAAAGTAACGGGGACATAAACGCACCAGCATCAGTTGCCAAGCAATGCTAGGGGACAAACACAGACACACAAACACACACACGCATATATATATATATATATATCACACACACACAAACATACATATAAATATAATATAATATATAATATAATATATAATATATAATATATAATATAATATATAATTAATATATATATACATAAATTATAAGTAATTATATATATATATATATAATATAATATATATATAATATAATATTAACATAATACATATAATATATAATATATATATAATATAATATATAATATAATATATATATAATATATATATATAATAAATATAATATGATATATATATAATATAATATATAATATATATGTAATATGATATATAATATAATATATAATATAATAATATATATAACCTAATATAAAATATAATATATAATATATATATACATAATATATATAATTAATATTAATATAATATATATATAATATTATATAATATATATATAATATATAATTATATATTATAATAATAAAATATATATATTATAATATATATATTTATAATATATATATAATATTATATAATATATATATAATATAATATATAATATAATATATATATATACTATTAAATTATATATAATAATATATTATATATAATATATATATAATATATATATAATATAATATAATATATATATAATATAATAATAATAATATATAATATAATATCTATATAATATATATATATATATATATAATATAATATAATATATATATATAATTAATATATATATCATATAATATATAAATAATATATAATATAATATATTATATATAATATATGGAAATATGATAATATATAATATAATATATATATAATATCTAATAATAATATAATATATAATATATATATTATATTAATCTATACAATATTATATATAATATCTATATAATATATATGATATATATATATAAATAATATATAACATAATATATCATTAATATATATATAATATAAATATATAATATAATATAATCTAATATAAATATATATATAATATGACTATTATTATCGATAATTATATAATATAATATATATATAATATGATATAATATAATATATTATGATTAATATAATATATATATAATATATAATATAATATATATATAATATATAATATAATATAAATATAATATATACTATATCTATAAATATATAATATAATATATATTAATTAATATATATAACATAATTAAAATATAATATATATAAATATATATTAATATAATAATATAATATAATATAATATATAATATAATATATATAATATATATAAATATATAATATATATAAATATAATATATATAATATAATATATATATAATATATATTATATATATTATATAATATGATAATATATATATAATATATATATAATATAATATAATATATATATATAATATAATATATATATAATATTATATAATATATATATATATATATATATATATCATATAATAATATATATATATATAATATAAATATAATATAATTATATAATATATATATATAATATATATATAATATAATATATATAATATAATATAATATATATAATTAATATATATATAATATAATATATATAATAATAATATATATATAATATATGATAATATAAATATAATATTAATATATATATATATATATAATATAATATATATATAATAATATATATATAATATAATATATCATATAATATATAATTTAATATATATAATATAATATAATATATAATATATATATATATAATATAATATAATATAATATAATATAATATATATATAATATATATATAATATAATATATATATATATATATGTATATATATATGTAATATATATATAATATAATATAATATATATATAATATATATATAATATAATATATATATATATATATATAATATAATATACTATTATATAATATATATTAATATAATAATATATATATATATATAATATCATATTTAATATATATATAATTTATATAATATAATATATAATATCTAATATATAAATATAATGTAATATAATCTTATATATAATATATATATATATAATATATATATAATATATATATATATAATATATAATATTATAATAATATATAATATATATAATATCTATATAATATATATATTATATAACTATAATATATAATATAATATATAATATATATTATATATTATATTATATGATATATTATATTTATACTATTAATTTATATATTATATTATATATATATTATATATATATTTACATATATATTATATATTAATTATATTATATATATATTATATTATATTATTATTATATTATATTATATATTATATTATATATATTATATATATATTATATCATATATTATATTATATATATATTATATTATTATAATTATATTATATATTATATTATATTATATATTGTTATATATTTTTATATATATATATATAATTATAGTATTTATATATTATTATATCTATATATCATATTATATATTATATTATTATATATATTATATATATTTATATATTATATTATATTTATATTAATATAAATTATATATTATATTTATATATATATTATTATTATTATATTATATATATATATATCTATATTATATTATATTATTTATAATTTATTATAATATTTTTATATATATATATATATTATATATTATATATTTTATATAATATAATATATATTATATTATATATCTATCATCTATATTATATATATATTATTAATATTATATATTATATATATTATATTATATTATTCTTCTATATATATTATATTATATATATATATTATATTACATATTATTATTATATTATATATATATTATATTATATACATATATTGGGTGGCAACTAAGTTTCTTTAAATTTTGGAATTTATTGCGTTTTTAAATTTTTAATACAGTTGTCTTCAAGAATTCTATCTTTGAATCATTTTGGAATCAATGTTTTTTGTTTTCTAGTTAATTATAATTAATTTTTGTTTATTTCCAGATCATTAAAATGGGATGTCAAGTTAAGAAAAACGAGCATTTTCAACACCTGCTTCTTTTTGAGTGAAAACCTTTTAATCAAGGTTCATAGGCTGCGAAAGCTGCTCGCTACATTTGTGCCGTGTATGGAGTGGGTGCCATAGCTGAAAGAACTGCACCCAACACCAGAGCAGAAGACACCTCCGGTAGAGGAGTAGGGGCTGAAGGCAGACGTGGTTCCTCCTGATGATGTCTTGAGCTAACTGGATCCTATAAAGGAGCTGTTGTGGTAGCAGACCATGAAACATGGTTGTAACTCCTCAGTATAAATAAGAGAGGATTCTTTTAGTTTCCATTTACCAAGTTCACCAATCTGGGGATAAAGTAGAAGATGCTTGCCTAGGGTGCTAAGCAGTGGGACTGAACCACCCAACACCAGAGCTGAAGACACCTCCAAAAGGTGGGGCTCCGCCACATCAAAACGGTAGAGCAGTAGGGGCCGAAAGCGGATGTGGTTCCTCCTCTATTTCTGTGGTTTGGGTTTCAATTCCTTCCTGGTCTAAAAGTTGTTTTTTTTTTTTGTTATTAACTGAAATAAATTGAAATATCTTTATTTTCCCCTTAACATTGTTGCTGTTTTGTCTGTTAAATGGTGGTTTGGGTTTCAATTCCTTCCCAGTCAAAAAGTAATTTTTTTTTGTTATTAACTGAAATAAATTGAAATATCTTTTTTTTTTACCCCTTAACATTGTTGCTGCTTTGTCTGTTAAATGGTGGTTTGGGTTTCAATTCCTTCCCGGTCTAAAAGTTATTTTTTTTTTGTTATTAACTGAAATAAATTGAAATATCTTTTTTTTTTTACCCCTTAACATTGTTGCTGTTTTGTCTGTTAAATGGTGGTTTGGGTTTCAATTCCTTCCCGGTCTAAAAGTAATTTTGTATTTTACCCCTTAACATTCTTGCTGTTTTGTCTGTTAAAATGGTGGTTTGGGTTTCAATTCCTTCCCGGTCTAAAAGTAATTTTGTTTTTTACCCCTTAACATTGTTGCTGTTTTGTCTGTTAAATGGTGGTTTGGGTTTCAATTCCTTCCCAGTCTAAAAGTAATTTTTTTTTTACCCCTTAACATTGTTGCTGCTTTGTCTGTTAAATGGTGGTTTGGGTTTCAATTCCTTCCCAGTCAAAAAGTACTTTTTTTTTGTTATTAACTGAAATAAATTTAAATATCTTTTTTTTTACCCCTTAACATTGTTGCTGCTTTGTCTGTTAAATGGTGGTTTGGGTTTCAATTCCTTCCCAGTCTAAAAGTAATTTTTTTTTACCCCTTAACATTCTTGCTGTTTTGTCTGTTAAATGGTGGTTTGGGTTTCAATTCCTTCCCAGTCTAAAAGTAATTTTGTTTTTTACCCCTTAACATTGTGGCTGTTTTGTCTGTTAAATGGTGGTTTGGGTTTCAATTCCTTCCCAGTCAAAAAGTACTTTTTTTTTTTGTTATTAACTGAAATAAATTTAAATATCTTTTTTTTTACCCCTTAACATTGTTGCTGCTTTGTCTGTTAAATGGTGGTTTGGCTTTCAATTCCTTCCCAGTCTAAAAGTAATTTTTTTTTACCCCTTAACATTGTTGCTGTTTTGTCTGTTAAATGGTGGTTTGGGTTTCAATTCCTTCCCAGTCTAAAAGTAATTTTTTTTACCCCTTAACATTGTTGCTGCTTTGTCTGTTAAATGGTGGTTTGGGTTTCAATTCCTTCCCGGTCTAAAAGTAATTTTTTTTTTGTTATTAACTGAAATAAATTTAAATATCTTTTTTTTTTACCCCTTAACATTGTTGCTGTTTTGTCTGTTAAATGGTGGTTTGGGTTTCAATTCCTTCCCGGTCTAAAAGTAATTTTTTTTTTGTTTTATTAACTGAAATAAATTTAAATATCTTTTTTTTTTACCCCTTAACATTGTTGCTGTTTTGTCTGTTAAATGGTGGTTTGGGTTTCAATTCCTTCCCGGTCTAAAAGTAATTTTGTATTTTACCCCTTAACATTCTTGCTGTTTTGTCTGTTAAAATGGTGGTTTGGGTTTCAATTCCTTCCCGGTCTAAAAGTAATTTTGTTTTTTACCCCTTAACATTGTTGCTGTTTTGTCTGTTAAATGGTGGTTTGGGTTTCAATTCCTTCCCAGTCTAAAAGTAATTTTTTTTTACCCCTTAACATTGTTGCTGCTTTGTCTGTTAAATGGTGGTTTGGGTTTCAATTCCTTCCCAGTCAAAAAGTACTTTTTTTTTTGTTATTAACTGAAATAAATTTAAATATCTTTTTTTTTACCCCTTAACATTGTTGCTGCTTTGTCTGTTAAATGGTGGTTTGGGTTTCAATTCCTTCCCAGTCTAAAAGTAATTTTTTTTTACCCCTTAACATTGTTGCTGTTTTGTCTGTTAAATGGTGGTTTGGGTTTCAATTCCTTCCAGGTCTAAAAGTAATTTTGTTTTTTACCCCTTAACATTCTTGCTGCTTTGTCTGTTAAATGGTGGTTTGGGTTTCAATTCCTTCCCAGTCTAAAAGTATTTTTTTTTACCCCTTAACATTGTTGCTGTTTTGTCTGTTAAATGGTGGTTTGGGTTTCAATTCCTTCCAGGTCTAAAAGTAATTTTGTTTTTTACCCCTTAACATTCTTGCTGTTTTGTCTGTTAAATGGTGGTTTGGGTTTCAATTCCTTTCCGGTCCAAAAGTAATTTTTTTTTTGTTATTAACTGAAATAAATTTAAATATCTTTTTTTTTACCCCTTAACATTGTGGCTGTTCTGTCTGTTAAATGGTGGTTTGGGTTTCGATTCCTTCCCAGTCAAAAAGTAATTTTTTTTTGGTGGTTTGGGTTTCAATTCCTTCCCAGTCAAAAAGTAATTTTTTTTTGGTGGTTTGGGTTTCAATGTCTTCCCAATCTAAAAGCATTTTTTTTTTTGTTATTTACTGAAATAGATTTAAATATATGAATTTTTCCATTAATTTTGTAGTAGCTTCTGTGGCCTAGTAGGTAAGGTGCTAGAAGTAGTGGCATAATAATGGTTGAGGTTTCAAACCTCTGCCAGGAAATCAAGATTTTTCACTTTTTGTCTCTAGTGGAAAAAAAAAATGAATTTCCTGGCAGAGGTTTGAAACCTCAACCATTATTATGCCACTACTTCTAGCACCTTACCTACTAGGCCGAAGCTGCTACAAAATTAATGGAAAATTCAGATATTTAAATCTATTTTCAGTAAATAAACAAAAAAAAATTAATTTTAGACTGGGAAGACATTGAAACCCAAACCACCAAAAAAAATTACTTTTTGACTTGGAAGACATTGAAACCCAAACCACCAAAAAAAAATTACTTTTTGACTGGGAAGACATTGAAACCCAAACCACCAAAAAAAAATTACTTTTTGACTGGGAAGACATTGAAACCCCAACCACCAAAAAAAAATTACTTTTTGACTTGGAAGACATTGAAACCCCAACCACCAAAAAAAAAATTACTTTTTGACTGGGAAGACATTGAAACCCAAACCACCAAAAATAAATTACTTTTTGACTGGGAAGACATTGAAACCCCAACCACCAAAAAAAAATTACTTTTTGACTGGGAAGACATTGAAACCCCAACCACCAAAAAAAATTACTTTTTGACTGGGAAGACATTGAAACCCAAACCACTATTGAACAGGCAAAGCAGCAACAATGTTAAGGGGTAAAAAAATAATAAAGATATTTAAATTTATTTAAATTTGGTAATTATGGCAAAGCTGTCTTCAGACCCATTTTTCACACACACACACACACACACAATGCTTCGTTGTTTACTCCAGATCAGTTCTACTCCACCAGACCAATTTCAGTTAATAAAAATAATTTTAGACTGGGAAGGAATTGAAACCCAAACCACCATTTAACAGAACAGCAGTAACAAATGTTAAAGGGTAAAAATAAAAAAAAGATATTTAAATTTATTTAAATTTTTGTGCCTAATGAAAAGATTTGGTAACTATGGCAAGGCTGTCTTGAGACCCATTTTTCACACACACACACACACTATGCTTCATTGTTTACTCCAGATTAGTTCTACTCTACCAGACCAATTATAATTAACGACACTCCAGTTGTGACCATCTCTAGCCACTTGTCTATAATCATAATAATTCACTTAATAACAAGAAAATAATTTTTAGACTGGGAAGGAATTGAAACCCAAACCACCATTTAACAGACAAAGCAGCAACAATGTTAAGGGGAAAATAAATTATTTAAATTCATTTCAGTTACTCTTTTACTTGTTTCAGTCATTTGACCGTGGCCATGCTGGAGCACCGCCTTTAGTCGAGCAAATCGACCCTGGGACTTATTCTTTGTAAGCCCAGTACTTATTCTATCGGTCTCTTTTGCCAAACCGCTAAGTAGCGGGGACATAAACACACCAGCATCTGTTGTCAAGCAATGCTAGGGGGACAAACAGACACACATATATATATATATATACATATATGCGACGGGCTTCTTTCAGTTTCCGTCTACCAAATCCACTCACAAGGCATTAGTCGGCCCGGGGCTATAGTAGAAGACACTTGCCCAAGGTGCCACGCAGTGGGACTGAACCCGGAACCATGTGGTTGGTTAGCAAGCTACTTACCACACAATACATATATACGACAGGCTTCTTTCAGTTTCCATCTACCAAATCCACTCACAAGGCTTTGGTCGGCCCGAGGCTATAGTAGAAGACACTTGCCCAAGGTGCCACGCAGTGGGACTGAACCCGGAACCAGTTAATAACAAAAAAAAAACCTTTTTAGACTGGGAAGGAATTGAAACCCAAACCACCATTTAACAGACAAAGGTGACATTTTTAACAGGAACAACAGATAAATTTGTATTGTTTGATGTTCTTTTATTACAATAAAGGAAAAAAGAAATGCCATACAAGCAGTAAAAAAAAAATTTTTTAAATACATGCAATTTACAGAAATGGTGCCATAGGCTGAGAGAACAGTTCTTGAATGGTTTGCAAGATTTAAAAGTGAAAATTTTTATCTGGAAGACCAAGAATATTCAGGTAAACTTACGCTGATAAAAAATAATCCTAGTCACTTGTGGTTCTGAAGAATTACTCCACATTACTCCAGGAGTGGCTGTGTGGTTTCCTTTGAAGAAATACATCCGGAACTGATCAATTGGTAAAATGCTGTCTTCTTTCAGGACAAAAACTAGACTTCCTGTTCCCTTGCAGATCCAACAGAGATTGGTAGAGCGAGTTTGTGTAGGATATCCTACCACACACACTATACACCTTTCAGATTACCAATATATTGATCCTTACAAAATTCTGACAATTAGAACTTCAGTTCTTTGGAAGACTGTAGAATCCATTTAGACCAGTCTAAGGAAGTGGACAAGTTCTGTGAGTTAAGAATCATGACGCTGTCTCAAAGATGGCGAAGGGTAGTGGAACAAAATGGGACATATGAGGAGGTTCCCAAAAGTAACCAGAAATGTGCTCTGTGGGATAAGCCACTTGATGTGACCCTCAGGCATCATTCTGCCAGCCAGCAGCGTCAGGCAAAGTCAAACTGCAACATGGTGCCTTTGTTTTGCACTGCTTCTTCCCTGTTTGTCAATTATTTTGATGCCTAAAACGAAGGAACAGCAGCCCCAAAACAGGTGTCAGGCTCTTCAATCAAACAGCTTACAAGGACACTGACATGAGCAAAACACTAGTTTAAGCTATAGAAATGGTCACTTGTCATTTGAAGACCAAGCACATTCAGGGCGGCCGTCAACCTCCCAAACAAATGAACACATCACGAAAATTCTTGAAGTGATCTTGGAGGACCATCGACAAACAATTAGCAAACTTGTTGATTTAATTAGTGTGTCCTGGAGCGCCTGCTAACAAATTTTAAGCGTGCTTTGCTTGCTCATGGAAGATCAAAAGCAGTCATGACAGAATTCATGTCGTGAACTGAAAGGAGAGTTTGAAGTTGATCCAGACCCTTCTTTGAAGGACATCATTGGTATGAAAGCTGGTGCTACGGAATTTGCAGATGTGGAAGGTGTGGGGAAAAAAAAAGGGATGGAGGCATCACTTTGTAAAGAGTTCCGGCACTGCTCCAAATAGTGGAAAACGCATCTGCACCAATGCATTGCTTCAAATCTTTATATATAAAACTGAAGTTGTGTGAGAGTCTGTCTCCTACGATTTAGATTCCTAACTACTCCCACATTTTGCGGTGCAGTTTAACCAAAAGCGGGTATCCAATAGTCGTGATTCATATCGAGCCCTTCTGGGTATTAGCACGCATCTACGATGAGTCTACGATTTAAAAAAAAATTTACCATAATTTTTTCGTTTTTTAATGCATTTTTTGCTCGGTTTATATAAGGGAAGT
>NC_043025.1:9758968-9823968 GCF_006345805.1 Octopus sinensis
CGTATTTATTACAAGCCACTCGTAATAAATACAGTATCCATAGGGAATGAGTTTGGTGTTCCCTCTTTACTTTTGAGAAAATGATGTGAATGCTAAAAGGTTAATGTGTTTTGATCTGTTGCACAATTGCCGTAAGCAAGAGGCACGTTCATACGGTGTCGTTTGTTTCCAGTTCACTGCATTAAACATGTCCTAACCTCAAACCCTTAGTTTCTCCGATAGTCTGGGAGATTATCGCATCACTGGAAACAAGTGGGGGTTCATCATCATCGTTTAACGTCCGTTTTCTATGCTAGCATGGGTTGGACGGTTCGACCGGGGAACTGGGAAGCCAGAAGGCTGCACCAGGCTCCAGTCTGATCTGGCAGTGTTTCTACAGCTGGATGCCCTTCCTAACGCCAACCACTCTGTGAGTGTAGTGGGTGCTTTTTATGTGCCACCTGCACAGGTGCCAGGCGAAGCTGGCAACGGCCACGGTCGGATTGGTGCATTTTACGTGCCACCGGCACGGAAGCAGTCTAGGTGACGCTGGCATCGGGAAGCAGGAAAGGCGTCTAAGGGTATCTTGACCATGGAAAACTCTGTCACGACGTACAGTCATCAACAGATGCAAAGACGGAAGACAAGATGTAATGCTGGTGGTGGTTGTGGCTCCAGTGGTGGTGTTGATGGCAGTGATGGTAGCACTGGTGTCTGTGGTGGTGGTAGTAGTGGCACCGGTTGTGGTGTTGATGGCAGTGATGGTAGCACTGGTCTGTGGTGGTGGTAGTAGTGGCACCGGTTGTGTGTTGATGGCAGTGATGGTAGCACTGGTGTCTGTGGTGGTGGTAGTAGTGGCACCGGTTGTGGTGTTGATGGCAGTGATGGTAGCACTTGTGTCTGTGCTGGTGGTAGTAGTGGCACCGGTTGTGGTGTTGATGGCAGTGATGGTAGCACTGGTGTCTGTGGTGGTGGTAGTAGTGGCACCGGTTGTGGTGTTGATGGCAGTGATGGTAGCACTGGTGTCTGTGGTGGTGGTAGTAGTGGCACCGGTTGTGGTGTTGATGGCAGTGATGGTAGCACTTGTGTCTGTGGTGGTGGTAGTAGTGGCACCGGTTGTGGTGTTGATGGCAGTGATGGTAGCACTGGTGTCTGTGGTGGTGGTAGTAGTGGCACCGGTTGTGGTGTTGATGGCAGCACTGGTGTCTGTGGTGGTGGTGGTAGTAGTGGCACCGGTTGTGGTGTGTTGATGGTAGCACTTGTGTCTGTGTGGTGGTAGTAGTGGCACCGGTTGTGGTGTTGATGGCAGTGATGGTAGCACTGGTGTCTGTGGTGGTGGTAGTAGTGGCACCGGTTGTGGTGTTGATGGCAGTGATGGTAGCACTGGTGTCTGTGGTGGTGGTAGTAGTGGCACGGTTGTGGTGTTGATGGCAGCACTGGTGTCTGTGGTGTGGTGGTAGTAGTAGTGGCACCGGTTGTGGTGTTGATGGTAGCACTTGTGTCTGTGGTGGTGGTAGTAGTGGCACCGGTGTGGTGTTGATGGCAGTGATGGTAGCACTTGTGTCTGTGGTGGTGGTAGTAGTGGCACCGGTTGTGGTGTTGATGGCAGTGATGGTAGCACTGGTGTCTGTGGTGGTGGTAGTAGTGGCACCGGTTGTGTGTGTTGATGGCAGTGATGGTAGCACTGGTGTCTGTGGTGGTGGTAGTAGTGGCACCGTTGTGGTGTTGATGGCAGTGATGGTAGCACTGGTGTCTGTGGTGGTGGTAGTAGTGGCACGGTTGTGGTGTTGATGGCAGTGATGGTAGCACTTGTCTGTGGTGGTGGTAGTAGTGGCACCGGTTGTGGTGTTGATGGCAGTGATGGTAGCACTTGTGTCTGTGGTGGTGGTAGTAGTGGCACCGGTTGTGGTGTTGATGGCAGTGATGGTAGCACTGGTGTCTGTGGTGGTGGTAGTAGTGGCACCGGTTATGGTGTTGATGGCAGTGATGGTAGCACTTGTGTCTGGGTGGTGGTAGTAGTAGTGGCACCGGTTGTGGTGTTGATGGCAGTGATGGTAGCACTGGTGTCTGTGGTGGTGGTAGTAGTGGCACCGGTTGTGGTGTTGATGGCAGTGATGGTAGCACTTGTGTCTGTGGTGGTGGTAGTAGTGGCACCGGTTGTGGTGTTGATGGCAGCACTGGTGTCTGTGGTGGTGGTAGTAGTGGCACCGGTTGTGGTGTTGATGGTAGCACTTGTGTCTGTGGTGGTGGTAGTAGTGGCACCGGTTGTGGTGTTGATGGCAGTACTGGTGTCTGTGGTGGTGGTAGTAGTGGCACCGGTTGTGGTGTTGATGGTAGCACTTGTGTCTGTGGTGGTGGTAGTAGTGGCACGGTTGTGGTGTTGATGGCAGTGATGGTAGCACTGGTGTCTGTGGTGGTGGTAGTAGTGGCACCGGTTGTGGTGTTGATGGCAGTGATGGTAGCACTTGTGTCTGTGGTGGTGGTAGTAGTGGCACCGGTTGTGGTGTTGATGGCAGTGATGGTAGCACTGGTGTCTGTGGTGGTGTGGTAGTAGTGGCACCGATTGTGGTGTTGATGGCAGTGATGGTAGCACTGGTGTCTGTGGTGGTGGTAGTAGTGGCACCGGTTGTGGTGTTGATGGTAGCACTTGTGTCTGTGGTGGTGGTAGTAGTGGCACCGGTTGTGGTGTTGATGGCAGTGATGGTAGCACTGGTGTCTGTGGTGGTGGTAGTAGTGGCACCGTTGTGGTGTTGATGGCAGTGATGGTAGCACTGGTGTCTGTGGTGGTGGTAGTAGTGGCACCGTTATGGTGTTGATGGCAGTGATGGTAGCACTTGTGTCTGTGGTGGTGGTAGTAGTGGCACCGGTTGTGGTGTTGATGGCAGTGATGGTAGCACTGGTGTCTGTGGTGTGGTAGTAGTGGCACCGGTTATGGTGTTGATGGCAGTGATGGTAGCACTTGTGTCTGTGGTGGTGGTAGTAGTGGCACCGGTTGTGGTGTTGATGGCAGTGATGGTAGCACTGGTGTCTGTGGTGGTGGTAGTAGTGGCACCGGTTATGGTGTTGATGGCAGTGATGGTAGCACTTGTGTCTGGTGGTGGTAGTAGTGGCACCGGTTGTGGTGTTGATGGCAGTGATGGTAGCACTGGTGTCTGTGGTGGTGGTAGTAGTGGCACCGGTTATGGTGTTGATGGCAGTGATGGTAGCACTTGTGTCTGTGGTGGTGGTAGTAGTGGCACCGGTTGTGGTGTTGATGGCAGTGATGGTAGCACTGGTGTCTGTGGTGGTGGTAGTAGTGGCACCGGTTGTGGTGTTGATGGCAGTGATGGTAGCACTTGTGTCTGTGGTGGTGGTAGTAGTGGCACCGGTTGTGGTGTTGATGGCAGTGATGGTAGCACTGGTGTCTGTGGTGGTGGTAGTAGTGGCACCGGTTGTGGTGTTGATGGCAGTGATGGTAGCACTGGTGTCTGTGGTGGTGGTAGTAGTGGCACCGGTTGTGGTGTTGATGGCAGTGATGGTAGCACTGGTGTCTGTGGTGGTGGTAGTAGTGACACCGGTTGTGGTGTTGATGGCAGCACTGGTGTCTGTGGTGGTGGTAGTAGTGGCACCGGTTGTGGTGTTGATGGCAGTGATGGTAGCACTGGTGTCTGTGGTGGTGGTAGTAGTGGCACCGGTTGTGGTGTTGATGGCAGCACTGGTGTCTGTGGTGGTGGTAGTAGTGGCACCGGTTGTGGTGTTGATGGCAGTGATGGTAGCACTGGTGTCTGTGGTGGTGGTAGTAGTGGCACCGGTTGTGGTGTTGATGGCAGTGATGGTAGCACTGGTGTCTGTGGTGGTGGTAGTAGTGGCACCGGTTGTGGTGTTGATGGCAGTGATGGTAGCACTGGTGTCTGTGGTGGTGGTAGTAGTGGCACCGGTTGTGGTGTTGATGGCAGTGATGGTAGCACTGGTGTCTGTGGTGGTGGTAGTAGTGGCACCGGTTGTGGTGTTGATGGCAGCACTGGTGTCTGTGGTGGTGGTAGTAGTGGCACCGGTTGTGGTGTTGATGGCAGTGATGGTAGCACTGGTGTCTGTGGTGGTGGTGGTTTTGGTGATGAGGATGGAGGTAATTATGATAGAGGTTGTGGTGGGGACGGTGTTGATGACAATGGTGGTGCTGATGGCGATGGTAGTGGCACCAGTTGTGGTGTTGGTGAGGATGGTATTGATGGCAATAATGGTAGCATTGGTGTTTGCGATGGTGGTTTTGGTGATGAGGGTGGTGGTGGTGGTGGTGGTAATGAGGTGCGGTTGGTTTTGGTGATAATGGCGATGGTAGTGGCACCAGTGGTAGTGGTGGTGGTTGGTGATGAGGGTGGAGGTAGTTGTGATGATAGTGGTTGTGGTGGGGACGGTGTTGATGACAATGATGGTAGCTGTGGTAGAGGTGATGGTGGTGGCGATGGTTGGGCGTTGGAGATGGTGTCTGTGATGGTGGACGATGGTGCAAATGGCAATGATGGTAGCAGGGGTGATGATGCCAATAGTGAGGGTCGCAAAGGCAGCAGTGGTGGTGGTGGTGATGCTAATGATGGCAGTGATGGTTATGGTAACGGTGGTAGTGGTGGCAATGATGATCAAATTCAGCTATGACAATCAAACCATGACCATCCCTCCAGACAAAATACCCACCCACTCCCTGCCAACTTACCTCTTTCCTTCTTCGACATCGGGGACTTCCACGACGTTTGAGAACCTCATTTTCGCATGGGCCTCGGCCAATCGGATGAGAGACTCCAGTTGCCGTGGGTACGCCGATACCTGGCCACGGCAGCTCCCCACTTTGCGCATGTCCACGTAGGCTTGGATGAAGGCCTGACCAGCCTCCTCGCTAATCTTTGGTTCAATGTAGCTCTTGGCATAAGCGATGTAGTCGCGTAAAACGCTCATATCCTACGATAAAAAAAAAAAGAAAAAGAAACAAATGAGAATACGGTTGGGTGGTAAGTAGCTTGCTTCCCAACCACATGGTTCTGGGTTCAGTCCCACTGTGTGGCACCTCGGGGAAGTCTCTTCTACTATAACCTCAGGCCAACAAAAGCCATGTGAGTGGATTTGGTAGGCGGAAACTGAAAAGAAGCCTGTCGTGTAGGAGTGGCTGTGTGGTAAGTAGCTTGCTTACGAACCACATGGTTCCGGGTTCAGTCCCACTGTGTGGCACCTTGGGAAAGTCTCTTCTACTATAGCCTTGGGCCGACCAAAGCCTTGTGAGTGGATTTGGTAGACGGAAACTGAAAAGAAGCCTGTCGTGTAGGAGTGGCTGTGTGGTAAGTAGCTTGCTTACGAACCACATGGTTCTGGGTTCAGTCCCACTGTGTAGCACCTTGGGCAAGTGTCTTCTACTATAGCCTTGGGCCGACCAAAGCCTTGTGAGAGGATTTGGTAGACAGAAACTGAAAAGAAGCCCGTCATGTAGGAGTGGCTGTGTGGTAAGTAGCTTGCTTACGAACCACATGGTTCCGAGTTCAGTCCCAGGCAGCAAAAATATATACATCTATTCAAGTTATACACACATGTAAGCAACCAAAATATATACACCCAATCAATTCATATATATAAACTAATTCAAGCTTTACACATGTCTAGGCAACCAATATATATATATATACACCCAATCAATTCAAGTTATACACGCATCTAGGCAATCACATACATATATACATATATATATATATATATATACATATATATATATAGGCGCAGGAGTGGCAAGTAGCTTGTTTACAAATCACATGGTTCCGGGTTCAGTCCCACTGTGTGGCACCTTGGGCAAGTGTCTTCTACTATAACTTCAGGCTAACAAAAGCCATGTGAGTGAACTTGGTAGACAGAAACTGAAAGAAGCCCGTTGTATACATGCATGCATGTATGTATATGTGTGTGTCCGTGTGTCCACTGTCGTTTGACAACTGGTATTGGTATGTTTACATCCCCGTCACTTAGCGGTTCGGCAAAAGAGACCGACAGAATAAGTACTAGGCCTACAAAGTCCTGGGGTCAATTTCTTCGACTAAAACATTTTAAGGCAGTGCTCCAGCATGGCCACAGTCAAATGACTGAAACAAGTAACAGGTGGAGAGGTGGCTGTGTGATTATGCAGCTTGGTTTGAAAAACATGGTTCTGGGTTCAGCCCCATCATCTGGCATCTTGGGCCAATATCTTGTAATATAGCCCCAGGTCACCCAAAGACTTGTGAATGGATCTCAAAGGTGGAAACTGAAAGAAGCCTGAAATATTATACAATGTCTTTGTTCCGAGCCGCCGCCTGACAATAGGTGTTGGTTTGTTTATGTTCGCATAACTTAGCAGTTCAGCAAAGAGAACTGATAAACAACAAACACTAGGGTTGATTTGTTCAGCTAAAATTCTTGAAGGCGATGCTCCAGCATGGTCGGTTTACTGAGTGAAACAAATAAATAAATGTGTGTGTGTGTGTATGGCATGGTTGTGTTAAGAAGCTTGCTTCCCAACCACATGGTTCCAAGTTCAGTCCCACTGTGTGGCACCATGAGCAAATGCCTTCTACTATAGCCTCGGGCCGACCAAAGCCTTGTGAGTGGATTTGATAGATAGAAACTGAAAGAAGCCCGTCGTATATATGTATGCGTGTGTGTGTATATATATATATATATATATATGTATGTATATATATATATATATATGTGTGTGTGTGTTTGTGTGTCTGTGTTTGTCCCCCTAGCATTGCTTGACAACCGATGCTGGTGTGTTTATGTCCCTGTCACTTAGCGGTTCGGCAAAAGAGACCGATAGAATAAGTACTGGGCTTACAAAGAATAAATCCCTGGGTCGATTTGCTCGACTAAAGGCGGTGCTCCAGCATGGCCGCAATCAAATGACTGAAACAAGTAAAAGTGTAAAGAGTATATGACATGGCTGTGTGTTAAGAAGCTTGCTTCCCAACCACACAGTTCCAGGTTCAGTCCCACTGTGTGGCACCTTGGGCAAGTGTCTTCTACTATACCCTAGGGCCGACCAAAGCCTTGTTAGTGGATTTGATAGATGGACGTCGTGTGTGTGACTGGCAGGTTTCCTGAAGTTAGTATTGCAAACCATAACATCATTTGCAATATATATATATGTAGGCACAGGAATGGCCAATAGGTGCAGGAGTGGCTGTGTGGTAAGTAGCTTGCTTACCCACCAGATGGTTCCGGGTTCAGTCCCACAGCATGGCACCTTGGGCAAATGTCTTCTATAGCCTCGAGCTAACCAGAGCCTTGGGAGTGGATTTGGTAGACGGAAACACAAAGAGGACTGTAAAACACACATATATGTATGTGTGTAGGAGTGACTGTGTGGTAAGTAGCTTGCTTACGAACCACATGGTTCCAGGTTCAGTCCCACTGCGTGGGACCTTGGGTAGGTGTCTTCTAACACAGCCTCAGGCCGACCAGAGCCTTGTGAGAGGATTTGGTAGACGGAAACTGAAAGAAGCCTGTCGTATATATCTATATATATATGTATGTGCGTGTTTGTCCCCCCAGCATCGCTTGACAACTGATGCTGGTGTGTTTACGTTCCTGTAACTTAGCGGTTCGGCAAAAACAAGACCGATAAAATAAGTATGAGGCTTACAAAGAATAAGTCCTGAGGTCGATTTGATCGACTAAAGGCAGTGCTCCAGCATGGCCTCAGCGGAATTTGAACTCAGAACGTAACGAGACAAAATACCGATAAGCATTTCGCCGAGCGCGCTAACGCTTCTGCCAGCTCGCCGCCTATATATATATATATATTTAATCGAAATCAAATTCGATGACTGACATCTGTGTTAGTGGAGCACTAAGAGCACCTTCCGAGTGTGACCGTTGCCAGAGCGGCTAACTGGTGTTCGTGCCGGTGGCATATAAAAAGCACCATTCGAGCATGATTGTTACCAGCGTCGCCTTAACATGATTTTTTCGGGGCCGTTGCCAGTACCACCTGACTGGCTCTCGTACCGGTGGCATGTAAAAGCACCCGCTACACTCTCAGAGTGGTTGGCGTTAGGAAGGGCATCCAGCTGTAGAAACTCTGCCAGATCAAACTGGAGCCTGGTGCAGCCATCTGGTTCACCAGCCCTCAATCAAATCTATGTCTTTTTACCCACAAGGGGCTAAACACAGAGGGGACAAACAAGGACAGACATAGGTATTAAGTCGAGTATATCCACTCCAGTACGCAACTGGTACTTAATTTATCGACCCCGAAAGGATGAAAGGCAAAGTCGACCTCGGCGGAATTTGAACTCAGAACGTAACAGCAGAGGAAATACGGCTACGCATTTCGCCCGATGTGCTAACGTTTCTGCCAGCTCGCCGCCTCAATCAAATCGTCCAACCTTTTGCATATGCACACCTGTATTTCTGCATGTGATGCAATTATGTAGCTGTGTGCATGCCTGCAGATGTTCATGGTTTCATGCATGTCTGAGCCCTTTTTACACTTTAAATTAGGACTTACCATAATTTCTCCTTCAGCGTCTTCTTTACTCTGGAAGTAGAGGGAGACCAAGTGGGCAGCGAGGCGCCGGTCAAACATCTCGTCTTGAGGGTCAAGGAGAAGGAAGATGAGGTCGAATCTAGAAACAAACAATGAAATATATGTGAAATATCATGATAGGCGCAGGAGCGGCTGTGTGGTAAGTAGCTTGCTAACTAACCACATGGTTCCGGGTTCAGTCCCACTGCATGGCACCTTGGGCAAGTGTCTTCTACTATAGCCTTGGGCCGACCAAAGCCTTGTGAGTGGATTTGGTACATGGAAACTGAAAGAAGCCTGTCGTATATATGTATATATATGTTTCTTTATTACCCACAAGGGGCTAAACAGAGGGGACAAACAAGGACAGACAAACGAATTAAGTCGATTACATCGACCCCAGTACGTAACTGGTACTTAATTTATCGACCTCGAAAGGATGAAAGGCAAAGTCGACCTCGGCGGAATTTGAACTCAGAACATAATGGCAGACGAAATACAGCTACGCATTTCGCCCGGCATGCTAACGGTTCTGCCAGCTCGCCGTATATATGTGTATATATATATATATATGTGTGCGTGTATGTTTGTGTGTCTGTGTTTGTCCCCCTAGCATTGCTTGACAACCAATGCTGGTGTGTTTACGTCCCCGTTACTTAGTGGTTCGGCAAAAGAGACCGATAGAATAAGTACTGGGCTTACAAAGAATAAGTCCCGGGGTCGATTTGCTCGACTAAAGGCGGTGCTCCAGCATGGCCGCAGTCAACTGACTGAAACAAGTAAAAGAGTAAAGAGTATATAACGTTTTCGTCTCCCATGTGGTTGGGAAGCAAGCTTCTTACCACACAGCCACAGCAGTAGGAGAAAATGAAAGTAGTTTGTTGTGTTTAGAAAGAAAAGGGATCCTGAAGATAGGGAGGAGGAATGAGTGGCAGGGTGAGGAAGGGATAGTGAGCAAAGGAGAGAGGGAGAGATGAGGATGGAGTAGAGAAGGTAGGGGAGTTAGAAATAGATGGGGGTAGGAGACTTGAGCAGAAGAGGGAGGTTCTTTGAAAAGAGAGGAAGTCATGGGCAAAGGGTAGGAGTGGGGGTATTTGTGGGCAGAGGAGGGGAGTTGTGTGTCCGGGGGGGGGGGGGATGAGGAGTGGTCAGTCAAAGTGGGTGGGAGAGTCCTTAGCCAAAAAGGGGTGGAGAGACACCAGCGAAAAGGGGTGAGGGAGTTGTCAACCAAAGGAGGAAGGAGTTGTCAGCCTAAGAGTGGGAGGGGGGAGTCGTTTAAAGGAGGTGGGTAGTTGTCAGCCAAAAGGGAGGGAGGCGTCGGCCTGGGGGAGAGAGGCGTCGGCCGGAGGGGAGGGAGGCATAAAAATGGCAGTGCTCCAGCATGGCCGCAGTCAAATGACTGAAACAAGTAAGGAGTAAAAAGAGAGAGTAAAGAGTAAATACACGTGGTAAGTTGACGTAAAATATACTAGAACCGTAAGATTGCCGCATGGAAAAGTGGACATTAAAATAATGAGACAATGAGGATGATGATGATAATGGTGATGATGATGGTGATGGTGGTGTGGAGCAGTCAATCCCAACTCACCTGGAGAGCAGGGTGTGAGGTAACATAATGTTTTCAGTTATGGTCTTATTCTTGTTCCATTGAGATTCCACGGGATTGGCGGCAGCAAGGATCGATGTCCGGGCATTTAGGGAACAGATAACGCCAGCTTTGGCAATGGATAGCGTTTGTTGTTCCTGAAATAGACAGAGAGAGAGAGAGAGAGATTAAAGAGGGATAGATGAAAGAAAGGAGAGAGAGAAAAATAAAAAGGAAAGTTAGAAAGATATAAAGGGGAAGAGCAGAAAGTTTAAACCCCATTTCGTATAAACCAGACATATGAAGCCTTAATATTCTGCCTGTTTTATGATCAACATGGCCAACTCTGGCCTCTCACACCTACCCTACATCATCATTGTTTGACCGTGGTCGAGACAATGGAATTTACCATGCTACGCCAGACTTCACGGTCCATCATGGCATTACGGAGGTCCTGTTGCTGGATGCCTGTATCCCTGGAGATTACATCAGGGTAGGAGAGTGTGCGCCCTCTGGTATCGCGAGCAGATGGCTTCCAGAGGAGAAGAGTAGAAATTACCTCTTTTCCAGCTCTACAACAATGTCCAGCAAACAGGACTCTCCTACCTTTCACAAGAGATGACACAGGTGGTAGTTTCCCATATATTTGCATTTTGGTTGGATGGCTCTTCCACGAGAGATTTTGAGCTCTCATAAGGAGGCGAGTGTAGGTTCCATCCAACCGCCTCTCAAGCTTCTTTGATAATGTCCAGGTTTCTGAGCCATAATGACATTCTGAATCTCAAAATCATCAAAATCTCAAAGCTATGCAATAATGCAGGATAAATTCAAAACAAGGCCAGATCCAGCCTCTCACACCTACCCTACAATGTCATTCTAAAAATAAACAATCACATCATTGAAATCTTATAACTGAGATAATGCAGGATTAATTCTAAACAATGTGGAGAAATAGGGATTATATTTGGCAGAGTAATCTGAATGCTGGGGGTTGAGAGAGAGAGAGAGTAGTGGTACGATTACATAGTTGTATCCTGTCAACTTAATGTGACATCAGTTCTGATGAGAAAGTCGATGTCTTCTGTGACCATTTCAGTTGGAAGAACCAAGACGGTTTGTATGGTGGCAAGGGAGGTAACTCTTGACTGCCTTCACGTAGTTCTGAACTGACTTAAAGAGTAAAGCAGACGATAGGGAGGGAGAGAGAGAGAGGGTGAACGATGAAGGGGAGGGGGAGATATAGGGAAAGAGGAAGTGAGAAGTAAAGGGGCGAGAGGTAAAGAGGGAGAGGGCGAGAGGTAAAGGGGGAGGACGGGAGGTAAAGGCAGAGAGAGGGCGGGATGTAAAGGGGGAGAGAGAGAGGTGAGGGCGAGAGGTAAACGGGAGAGAGGGCAGGAGGTATAGACAGAGAGGGTGGGATGTAAAGGGGGAGAGAAAGAGGAAGGTAAAGGTAGAGAGAGGGCGGGATGTAAAGGAGGAGAGAGAGGGAGGTAAAGGCAGAGAGAGGACGAGAGGTCAACGGGAGAGAGGGCAGGAGGTATAGGCAGAGAGGGTGGGATGTAAAGGGGGAGAGAGATAGGGGAGAGCTAGAGGGGGAGGCGATAGAGGGACAAAATGAATAACAAAGATGATGAGGAATAGAATGATACAGTTGAGAGAGAGAGAATGAAAGAGGAAGGGACTGAAAGAAATGTAGAAGGGAGAGAGAAAAAATGAGATAGAAAGAGGCAGACAGGTGTAGGGAGAGGGAAGCAGAAGTAATGAGAGAGACACAGTAAGACAAGAGAAATGAGGGAGGAGGAGAGGGAGGCAGAAGTAATAAGAGAGTAAGACAAGAGAAATGAGGGAGGAAGAGAGGGAGACAGAAGTAATAAGAGAGGAGTAGTAAGACAAGAGAAATGAGGGAGGAGGAGAGGGAGACAGCAGTAATAAGAGAGTAAGACAAGAGAAATGTGGGAGGAGAGGGAGGCAGAAGTAATAAGAGAGAGAGAGAGGGAGACAGATAACAGTAATGAGGGAGTGAGAGAGGAGAGAAGAAGAGTGACTGGGGCCAGGAACTTACCATAACCTCGTGAAGAATGGACCTGGTACTTTCATTCATTTTATCAAATTCATCAATACAGCAGACACCGTTATCACTGAGGACTAAAGCACCCCTGCAAAAAAAGAATAATAATAATAATAACAATAAAAATGATAATAATGATAATAATAATAATAATATTAATAATAATAATAATAATGATATTAATAATAATAATAATAATGATAATAATAATAATGATAATATTAATAATAATGATAATAATAATAATAATATAATGATAATAATAATAATAATGATAATAATAATAATGATAATAATAATATTAATAATAATAATGATAATAATAATGATAATAATATTAATAATAATAATAATGATAATAATGATAATAATAATAATAATGATAATAATAATAATGATAATAATAATTATAATAATAATAATAATGATAATAATAATGATAATAATAATAATAATAATAATAATGATAATAATAATAATGATAATAATAATAATAATGATAATAATATTGATAATAATAATGATAATAATAATGATAATAATAATGATAATAACAATAATGATAATAATAATGATAATAATAATAATGATAATAATAATATTAATAATAATAATAATAATGATAATAATAATGATAATAATAATAATAATGATAATAATAATAATGAAAATCATAATAATAATAATATTAATAATAATAATAATTAATTCTTTTATTGGCTACAAGGGCTGACAAAAATTAACTATCACATAAAGGGACAATAAAAATAATAATAATAATGATAATAATTAATTCGTTTATTGGGTCACAAGGGCTAATAAAAATCGAATAAAAGAGGTAAGGACAAAAATACAGGACGAAAGTTACAAAAAGGGTTTTGTCCATGGAAAAATGCAAGATAACAACGAAAATATAACAAGTAAAAACTCCCAATAGGGGGAGGCGCTTCGAAAGGTTACTCGTGGAAAAACCCATAAAAGCCACGGGAGCCTGGTCAAAAGGATGGATGGGGGGGTAGATAGCCCCTTTCTCCTTTTATATAACCTTTTTTTTTTAGAGGTGTATCCTCAGAATTGGTCCGTTCATACTGGCCATTCTTGCGACATTCACCCACCTTTCAATAAACTTGCTACCAGACATCACTTCCCTCTCTACTCTCATCTTCCTTTCTAAATGAATCTTGAAAAAGTTGATGAGGTCTTGGCCAACCTTAGCCCTTTCAAACGGGTCCACCATATCACCTCTTTCGCTACAGCCACTAGGCAAAGGAAAACTGCCTTGCCCTTCCGGTTAAAGGAGGTCGGCGGGGCAATCCTCACTATGGATTCAGCTGATAGCCGATTGGAAGTGTTATCATGTACATTGTTTTGTCTTGGTATAAATAAACATCACATTTGACACAAGTAATCATCATCATCATCATTTAGCGTCCACTTTCCATGCTGGCATGGGTTGGACGGCTCAACTGGGGTCTGGGAAGCCAGAAGGCTGCACCAGGCCCTATCTGATCTGGCAATGTTTCTACGGCTGGATGCCCTTCCTAACCCCAACCACTCCATGAGCGTAGTGGGTGCTTTTTACGTGCCTGCCAAACGGCCACGATCGGATGGTGCTTTTTACGTGCCACCGGCACAGATGCCAGACGGGGCTGGCAAACGGCCACGATCGGATGGTGCTTTTTATGTGCCACCAGCACGGAGGCCAGGTGAGGCTGGCAACGGCCACGATCAGATGGTGCTTTTTACGTGCCACCAGCACGGAGGCCAGGCGAGGCTGGTGACGGCCACGATCGGATGGTGCTTTTTACGTGCCACCAGCACGGAGGCCAGACAAGGCTGGCAAACGGCCACGGATGGATGGTGCTTTTTACGTGCCACTGGCACGGGGGCCAGGCGAGGCTGGCAAACGGTCACAGACAGATGGTGCTTTTTACGTGCCACCAGCACGGAGGCCAGTCGGGGTGGCGCTGGCAACGGCCACGATTGGAGGGTTTGCTTACGTGTCACCGGCACTGGTATCACAGCTACAATTTACATTAATGTTGATCGACTTCAATTTGGGTTCTGATTTCTATGATTTGATTTCTATGAATGCTAAAAGATTTAAACTCTCTCAACTTACGTCTGCAACACCAACTGCCTGGTCTCTGGGTCCCGAGTGATGTAAGCAGTAAGACCAACAGCACTGGATCCTTTTCCGGACGTGTACTGTCCCCGAGGGACCAAATTGTGTACATACTGCAACAGCTGAGACTTGCTTGTGCCTGGGTCACCACACAGAAGGACATTCACTTCAGACCTAAATAAAGAAAAGAAAAAAAGGATTTTAATTAATACATCATTAATTTTGAGGGAGGGGGCCAATCTATTAGGTTGATCCCAGAACACAACTGGTACTTAATTTATCAACCCCGAAAGGATGAAAGGCAAAGTCGACTTCAATGGAATTTGAACTGAGAACGTAAAGATGGACAAAATATTAAGCATTTCACCCAGCATGCTAACATTTCTGTCAGCTCACCGCCTTTTTAATAATAGTAATAATAATAATCTTTTCTACACTAGGCACAAAGCCCCAAATTTTGAGGGAGGGTTAGAGTTAAGGTAAGCATTTCGCCCAGCGTGCTAACATTTCTGCCAGCTCATCGCCTTTTTAATAATAAAAATCATCATCATCATTTAACATCCGCTTTCCATGCTAGCATGGGTTGGACAGTGCAACTGGGGTCTGGGCAGCCAGATGGCTGCACTAGGCCCAGTCTGATCTGGCAGTGTTTCTACAGCAGGATGCCCTTCCTAACGCCAACCACTCCGTGAGTGTAGTGGGTTATTTTTACGTGCCAGACAAGGCTGGCAAACGGCCACGGTCGGATGGTGCTTTTTACGTGCCACATAATAATAATTAATTAATTCTTTTATTGGCCACAAGGGTTGACAGAAATCAATTATCACATAAAGGGACAAAACAGGACGAAAGGTTACAAAGGGTTTTGTCCGTTTGTGAAAAATCCGAGTAAAAACAGTTTAACAACGAAAGATTATAACAATGGAAATCTCCCAAAAGGGGGAGGCGTTACGAAAGGTTCCTGGTGGAAAATCCCATAATAATAATAGTTTCAAATTTTGGCATAAGACCAGTAATTTCAGGAGGACAGGTAAATTTGATTACATTGACCACACCTGACTGGTTTTTTTTTTTTATCAATACCAAAAGGATGAAAGGCAAAGTCAGCCATGGTAGGATTTGAACTCAGAACGTGGAAGAGCTGGGGGAAAAATACTGCAAGGCATTTTGTCGTCCCCTGCCCACAGTCCACCTTTTAACAACAATAGCCGAACGAGAACCTACCTGAATTTGCCACGGCCAGTGTTTGTGAAGTCTTTTTTGGCACCACCAAATAACTGCATCAATATTCCTTTCTTGATGTCTTCATTCTCATAAATACTTGGAGCTGAATAATAGTAATAATGATAATAATAATTTGATGATGACGACGAAGTGATAATAATAATTTGATGATGACGACGAAGTGATAATAATAATTTGATGATGACGACGAAGTGATAATAATAATGATAATAATAATTTGATGATGACGACGAAGTGATAATAATAATGATAATAATAATTTGATGATGACGACGAAGTGATAATAATAATGATAATAATAATTTGATGATGACGACGAAGTGATAATAATAATGATAATAATAATTTGATGATGACGACGAAGTGATAATAATAATGATAATAATAATTTGATGATGACGACGAAGTGATAATAATAATGATATAATAATTTGATGATGACGACGAAGTGATAATAATAATGATAATAATAATTTGATGATGACGACGAAGTGATAATAATAATGATAATAATAATTGATGATGACGACGAAGTGATAATAATAATGATAATAATAATTTGATGATGACGACGAAGAAGTGATAATAATAATGATAATAATAATTTGATGATGACGCAAGTGATAATAATAATGATAATAATAATTTGATGATGACGACGAAGTGATAATAATAATGATAATAATAATTTGATGATGACGACGAAGTGATAATAATAATAATAATAATTTGATGATGACGACGAAGTGATAATAATAATGATAATAATAATTTGATGATGACGACGAAGTGATAATAATAATGATAATAATAATTTGATGATGACGACGAAGTGATAATAATAATGATAATAATTTGATGATGACGACGAAGTGATAATAATAATGATAATAATTTGATGATGACGACGAAGTGATAATAATAATGATAATAATAATTTGATGATGACGACGAAGTGATAATAATAATGATAATAATAATTTGATGATGACGACGAAGTGATAATAATAATGATAATAATAATTGGTATAAAAGATGGGCTACAGCAAATATTCTGCTCAATACCACAGATTTGCTTGTCAGTTGTTTGACCTTAACCAGTTGAGCATGTCCCTTAGTGGCTGACGATATGTGCATCTCTGATCATGAGCAGATGTAGTGGGGGAGCATCATAGCCGTGTGTTGAGAGGGATTCTTTGGGGTTTGAATAATTCACCTATGGAAACATGGGTGTTTCGTTCAACATCCTAAAACAATCCTTATTCAGGGACCTTTTGAGCGGGATGGGTTACTCGACCTGAAGAAAATTCTAACTGGGCCCCACCTGCAAGGTCATGCGCTGTTTATCTTGATATGAGATCACCATGTCGCGCACATATGATTGTGATGCATGTGCCTAGTGTGCCCTTATCAGACGGGTAGTCATGATGGGTATACTGGGCTTCGTATATTTGTACCCCAGTGTCACTTTGATGGCATGCACTGCTCTCTCACTCAATAATAATAATAGTAATAATAATAACAAAGGTTATTATTTGTTTGGCATGCTCACAATTTTGCCAGCCCATTGCCTTTGTAAAAATAATCCTTTCTACTGGAAGAAAGCACTAGGTCTCAAATAATAATAATAATAACAACAAAGGTGGGGGAGCATCATAGCCATGTGTTAAAAGGAATTCTTAGATTTGGATAATCAACCTTTGGAAACATGGGTGGTTCTCTCTCTTTACTCTTTTACTCTTTTACTTGTTTCAGTCATTTTGACTGCGGCCATGCTGGAGCACCGCCTTTAGTCGAGCAAATCAACCCCGGGATTTATTCTTTGTAAGCCCAGTACTTATTCTATCGGTCTCTTTGCCGAACCGCTAAGTGACGGGGACGTAAACACACCAGCATTGGTTGTCAAGCAATGCTAGGGGGACAAACACACACACACATATATTTATATATATATACATATATACGACAGGCTTCTTTCAGTTTCTGTCTACCAAATCCACTCACAAGGCATTGGTCAGCCCGGGGCTATAGCAGAAGACACTTGCCCAAGATGCCACGCAGTGGGACTGAACCCGGAACCATGTGGCTGGTAAGCAAGCTACTTACCACACAGCCACTCCTGCGCCTATGTTCGTTCAACATCCTTGAACAACCCTTATTCAGGGACCTTTTGTGCGGGATAGAAAAAGATGGACAAGAAGAAGAAATATCTAAAAATTTGGGGACATAGGAAGATGAAAGATGAGAAAATATATTTCTGTCTTACCGATGGCTTTGGCCAAACGCTCATAAATATCAGGGGTTTCGGAGAGTTTCTTCAATTCTTCAATCCTGCCAGGACTCATCCTGAATTTACTACAAAAAAACAAATAGAGACGAAAGGGTATATAACATCTATCTCATACAGGTACATCTGTAAAGAGTTATACATGCCATATTAATTAAAACTTGGGATCTTTTCACTTTGACTGGCAGATTTTAAAAAATAATTTTTTGTAACTTTTTTGAAATACGGGTACAACAGAAACAGGAAGAAAGAGTAAGAGAAATTTGTGGTGAAAGAGTACAGCAGGGTTGACCAACACCCCCTGCTGGAACCTCGTGGTGCTTTAGGTGTTTTCGCTCAATAAACACTCACAACGCCCAGTCTGGGAATCGAAACCGCAATCCTATGACTGCGAGTCCACTGCCCTAACCACTGGGCCATTGCACCTCCACATATCAATACATATATATAAATCTCTGAACGAGATGTAAACAGTAACTGCTCAACAACTTGAGATAGCTAGTATACTTTATATATATATATATATATAGTATTAGGGAGTATAACTTCAAACTTACAGGGAAAAATTCAATTTAGTATTAAATCAAATTTCACAATATATATATATATATATATATATATATATATATATATATATATAATATATATAAATTAGAGAAAAAAAACACTATTATGTAATTCAAACAATGATAGACATAAATCAAATCATAAAGAAAAAATAAAATATATACATAACTACTCTTTTACTTGTTTCAGTCATTTGACTGCGGCCATGCTGGAGCACCACCTTTAGTCGAGCAAATCGACCCTGGGACTTATTCTTTTGTAAGCCCAGTACTTATTCTATTGGTCTCTTTTGCCGAACCGCTAAGTGATGGGGACGTAAACACACCAGCATCGGTTGTCAAGCAATGCTAGGGGGACAAACACAGACACACAAACGGATCTTTCCACGATCCACATATACACACACATACATACACACACATATATGTATATATAGGTTAAATTAAAGCGTTTGACCCGGGTATAAAAATATGTATATATATATATATATATATATATATATATACATACATATATACGACAGGCTTCTTTCAGTTTCCGTCTACCAAATCCACTCACAAGAATTTGGTCGGCCCAAGGCCATAGTAAAAGACACTTGCCCAAGGTGCCATGCATATATATACACACGCACACACGTTTATATATGCCTAAAAGCAAGTGTTTGTTTATGTTTGTGTTTGCTTGCCTTGACAAAGCGCAATAATTGTAAACGAGTGTCCCTGTCATACTAGCAGTGTCATTTATTCCAAAATTCTTCAAAAATACAGGGAGTGGCTGTGTGGTAAGTAGCTTGCTAACCAACCACATGGTTCCAGGTTCAGTCCCACTGCGTAGCACCTTGGGCAAGTGTCTTCTGCTATAGCCCCAGGCCGACCAATGCCTTGTGAGTGAATTTGGTAGACGGAAACTGAAAGAAGCCTGTCGTATATATGTATATATATATATATGTGTAAGTGTGTGTGTCTGTGTTTGTCCCCCTAGCATTGCTTGACAACCGATGCTGGTGTGTTTACGTCCCTGTCACTTAGCGGTTCGGCAAAAGAGACCGATAGAATAAGTTCTGGGCTAACAAAGAATAAGTCCTGGGGTCGATTTGCTCGACTAAAGGCAGTGCTCCAGCATGGCCGCAGTCAAATGACTGAAACAAGTAAAAGAGAAAAAAAGATAAAGATTACCTTGCTTGGAAACAGGTGTGGTTTGGTGACAGTAAGGGTATCAGGTCATGGAAAATCCACCCCAAATTCCACCCAACCCTCGCAAACATGAACAAGCAGACATTAAAACAATGTTGAGGCGATGAAAGCCTCGAAATCTCACCTTTTATCTCTGCCGTCATCCCTGTCCATGTGCAGTCTTTTGGTGTCGACGGTTCGAAAGTGGACAATATCTATGTGCGTCTTGTAGACGGCCTTGACGTTGCGCTGACGTGGGTTGACCCGGAATGGCGTGGCACGGTAGATGCCGGTCACCGTGATGCGATCCCCAGGTTGGACTTTGTCGATGAGGTCGTTGTGAGCGTAGAGTAATATGGTGTGCGGCGTCTGACCCGGTGGCATGTCCTCTGGAAAACACAAACAGATGGAAAGATAGAAAGACAGACGGACAAGGAGGGAGACATAATTGTGTAGATAGATGGATGGAAAGCATATATTATACATGTGACAGAAACGTTAGCACGCTGGGAGAAATGCTTAGCGTTATTTTGTCTACCGTTGCGTTGTGAATTCAAATTCCGCCGAGGTCGATTTTGCCTTTCATCCTTCAGGGTCGATATAATCGACTTAATCCGTTTGTCTGTTCTTGTTTGTCCCCTCTGTGTTTAGCGAACGCATTGTGACCAGCGATGTGTAACTACATCTGATGGTCTGGTCAGTCACGTGATCACATGATATAGCACATCTTAGTTTGTGAGTGAAGGCCATGGTTGTACATACCTCTTCCAGTTTTCACATACCTCTTCACAATGGACAAAGGTGAATGGAGCAGAACTTCATCCAAAGTTGAGTGGACACTTACCTGGAGATTCTTGAAGCTTGATCATCTGTTTGTCCGAGAAATGTGACCGGTTGTGCACCAGGGCGTAGGAATGGTTTGTGTTGCAGTTGGTGCAGAGGTTGGGTTCCGCAATACGACCCCGGTCAATCTCAACGGAGACACTATTTCCGCAGACGTAGCATTTGAAGAAGGCTTCCCTCATTTCCGGGATCAGCGAAGACAGACGGATCACCATGCCGGATATGGTGACCAACAGGTCGATATCTGAAAAGAGGAAAGAGAATAAGGGGGGCGTCAGTGAGTGTAAACAAAGGCCTGTGAGCATGGATGACAACCATCAAGTGTGAGCAAGGGGCAAGAGGGCATGTGCGAGGGCTGGAGAGTACAGGTGAAAATGAGCGAGGGCCGGAGAGCGCAGGTGAGAGTGAGTGAGGGCCGGAGAGCGCAGGTGAGTGTGAGCGAGGGCCGGAGAGCGCAGGTGAATGTGAGCGAGGGCCAATAGCACAGGTGAGTGTGAGCAAGGGCCAATAGCACAGGTGAGTGTGAGCAAGGGCCAATAGCACAGGTGAGTGTGAGCAAGGGCCAGAGAGCATGGGCAAGTGTGAGCAAGGGCCAGAAAGTATGGGCGAATGTAAGTGAGGGCCAGAGAGTGCTGGTGAGTGTGAGTGAGCGCCAGAGAGTGCAGGTGAGTGTAAGCGAGGGCCAGAGAGTGCTGGTGAGTGTGAGCAAGGGCCAGAGAGCACAGGTGAGGGTTAGAGGGTACAGGAAAGTGTGACAAGGGCCAAGGCCAGTGAGTATGTGTGAAGGTCAGCAAATGTGAGTATGGGTAAGGACAAGTGAGTGTGAGTGAGACTAGTGTCACCACTCCAGCATTACCTCAACCACACTACACTATACCAAATACAACCATACTACTACACTAACACCACACTACAATAATAACACACCATCTTTATACTGCACCACCACACCACAATACAGAGTTCCACACTACACCAGACCACCACTATAACCACACTGTACTACATTATGAAACCACACTATGCTACCACACACACTACATAACAAAGCATCACAACACTTAATCCCACCACATAACAAACCACATACCACAATACATAGCACTACACAACACATTGCAATATATCATAGACTGCGTATCACAACACCTCACAATACCACATATCACCAAACATCACAACGCCACACAGCACTACATCCCATCACAACAAACATTACAACACCTAACATAGGCACAGGAGTGGCTATGTGGTAAGTAGCTTGCTTACCAACCACATGGTTCCGGGTTCAGTCCCACTGCGTGGCACCTTGGGTAAATGTCTTATACTATAGTCTCGGCCGACCAAGGCCTTGTGAGTGATTTGGTAGATGGAAACTGAAAGAAGCCCGTCGTATATATGTATATATATATATATATATAGGCGCAGGAGTGGCTGTGTGGTAAGTAGCTTGTTTACCAACCACATGGTTCCGGGTTCAGTACCACTGTCTGGCACCTTGGGCAAGTGTCTACTATAGCCTCGGGATGACCAAAACCTTATGAGTGGATTTGGTAGACAGAAACTGAAAGAAGCCCGTCGTATATATGCATATACGTGTATGTGTGTATGTGTATGTGTTTGTCCCCCTAGCATTGCTTGACAACCGATGCTGGTGTGTTTCCGTCCCCGTCAATTAGTGGTTTGGCAAAAGAGGCCGATAGAATAAGTACTGGGCTTACAAAGAATAAGTTCCGGGGTCGATTTGCACGACTAAAGGCGGTGCTCCAGCATGGCCACAGTCAAATGACTGAAACAAGTAAAAGAGTATATATATATATGTGTGTGTGTGTGTGTGTGTGTGTGTGTGTGTGTGTGTTGTGTGTCTGTGTTTGTCCCCCTAGCATCGCTTGACAACCGATGCTGGTGTGTTTATGTCCCCGTCACTTAGCGGTTCGGCAAAAGAGAGATATAATAAGTACTGGGCTTACAAAAGAATAAGTCCCGGGGTCGATTTGCTTGACTAAAAAGGCGGTGCTCCAGCATGGCCGCAGTCAAATGACTGAAACAAGTAAAAGAGTATTGCTCGACTAAAGGCGGTGCTCCAGCATGGCTGCAGTCAAATGACTGAAAACAAGTAAAAGAGTAAAAGAGAGAGAGAGAGTAACTAACTACACATCATAAAACCTCACGACACCAAAGAATCACATCACAACACAACCACGACCACCACCACCCACTAAATACCAGAGCATTTCAAAACCCTACCTTCTGGGTTCAATGACCTCATATTCTTCGTCTTTTCCGCATTGTATGGTCGGACCTGGATCTGGTGTTCCAGAGTGGTGTCTGGGAATCTTCAAAGAACATCTCGTTGATGGCCATGTCAAAGGTCGGCACCACTTCCTGGGGGTAGCAGATCAGCTGTCGGTAGAGGTCTGCGTCGAATTTCTTGAGGTGAGCGCAGTTGATGCACAGGAATGGGTCACCGGACACACCGATCTGGAACAGGGGTCAGAAAGACAGAGGTCAAAGGTGAGGAGGTCAACAATTTGCATAGTTATTGCACAGATGGAATGTAGGTGAGGCACAGAACGTGTGTGTGTGTGTGTGTGTGTGTGCACGAGTGTGTGTGTGTGTGCACGAGTGTGTGCGTGCATGAGGGAGTGTGTGTGTGTGCGTGCATGAGGGAGTGTGCATGAGTGTGGTGTGTGTGTGTGTGCCTAAGAGTGTGTGTGTGTGTGTATGAGTGTGTGCCTGAGTGTTAGTGTGCATGAGAGAGTGTGTGTGTGTGTCTGTGCATGAGAGTGTGTGTGTTTGTGCATGAGAGAGTGTGTGTGCATGAGTGTGTCTGTGCATGAGAGTGTGTGTGTGTGTGCATGAGTGTGTGTATGCGTGCATGAGTGTGTGTGTGTGTGCATGAGTGTGTGTGTGTGTGTGTGTGTGTGTGTGTGTGTGTGTGTTGCATGAGTGTGTGTGTGTGTGCTTATATTTTTTACTTGTTTCAGTTATTCGACTGTGGCCATGTTGGGGCACTGCCCCGAAGGGTTTTTAGTTGAATAAACCAACCATAGCACACTTTATTTTTAAGTCTAGTACTGATGCTGTCAATCTCTTTTGCTGAAGCGCTAAGTTACAGAGACAAGTAAAAGATAAAGGACATTCGCTTTTTGTTACAATACTTTATCAATGTATAAAAGATAAAGGACAATGTATAAAAAAAGGGTAAACAAAGAGGTTGTCTGTGTCCAGCTGAAAATGAGCAAAAGCATAGCATAGCACATCTTAGTTTGTGAGTGAAGGCCATGGTTGTACATACCTCTTCTAGTCGTTGCAAATAATATGGCTTTTTCGGGTCAATTCCTTCGAAGACCTCATCTTCAGCAACAACCTCATCCATGTAGCGACACACAAAACGCTTAAACTTCTCCTTGCATTGGTTTACAACAACATCCGTGCCCCATATCACCAACTGGGGGCCATCGGCACTGATTTCACTGCTGGGGACTCCACCGTCCTGAACCCGAAAAAAAAAAAAAAGAAGAAAAAAATTGAGGATTTAATTAAATTATGCACACACATAATATAGAAACAAGCAGCTACAAAGAAATATTTGTGGACACACTGATACACAGATGGAGAAAGACTGGGTCTAGTTAAATATGAATAAATAGGTACAGATCAGTGATATCCTCAACAAGGGTCCCTATAAGATCTTTTTGCTTAAGTTTCATCACCATTTAACGTCATAGGCGCAGGAGTGGCTGTGTGGTAAGTAGCTTGCTAACCAACCACATGGTTCCGGGTTCAGTCCCACTGCGTGGCATCTTGGGCAAGTGTCTTCTGCTATAGCCCCGGGCCGACCAATGCCTTGTGAGTGGATTTGGTAGACGGAAACTGAAAGAAGCCCGTCGTATATATGTATATATATATAGGCGCAGGAGTGGCTGTGTGGTAAGTAGCTTGCTTACCAACCACATGGTTCCAGGTTCAGTCCCACTGCGTGGCATCTTGGGCAAGTGTCTTCTGCTATAGCCCCGGGCCGACCAATGCCTTGTGAGTCGATTTGGTAGACAGAAACTGAAAGAAGCCTGTCGTATATATGTATATATATATATATGTGTGTGTGTGTTTGTGTGTCTGTGTTTGTCCCTCTAGCATTGCTTGACAACCGATGCTGATGTATTTACGTCCCCGTCACTTAGCGGTTCGGCAAAAGAGACCGATAGAATAAGTACTGGGCTTACAAAGAATAAGTCCCGGGGTCGAGTTGCTCGATTAAAGGCGGTGCTCCAGCATGGCCGCAGTCAAATGACTGAAGCAAGTAAAAGAGTAAGAGTCTGTTTTCCATGCTGGCATGGGTCGGATGGTTTGACTGGAAACTGGTAAGATGCACAAGGTTCCAATCTGATTTGGTAAGGTTTCAACAGCTGGATGCCCTTCCTAATGCCAACCACTCCAATGGTGTAGTGGATGCTTTTTACGTGTCAATGGCACAGGTGCCAGTTATGAAAGACCAGCAATGGCCATGACTACGATCTCCCTTGGTTTGACAAGTGCAATAAATTATTTCTACTTCTACAAAATAAAGAATATTTTAACAAGGCTTTGTACAATTCATCATCATCGTTTAACGTCCGTTCTCCATGCTAGCATGGGTTGGACGGTTCGACCGGGGATCTGGGAAGCCAGAAGGCTGCACCAAGCTCCAGTGTTATCTGGCAGTGGTTCTACGGCTGGATGCCCTTCCTAACGCCAACCACTCCGTGAGTGTAGTGGGTGCTTTTTACGTGCCACCTGCACAGGTGCCAGGCGAGGCTGGCAACGGCCACGGTCGGATTGGTGTATTTTATGTGCCACCGGCACGGAAGCCAGTCGAGGCGGCGCTGGCATCGGCCACTTAATATTTGGATCTTGACCTTTTGACCGACAGATTTTTAAAATAATTTTTTGTAAATAAACACTTTCAAACTTCATAAACTTCTAGAATGTGTCACATAAAACATCTTTTACTCTTGGCATTGTTGAGAAAATTCTGTATTTAGGAAGTTGTTTCTTGTTAATGTTGTCATATTTCGGTAATTTCAACCAATCAATGACATAATAAAATTACTGCCGTTGTTTGTCAACAACAACTATGGGCGGTGTATTTTTCGTTGTCACTGTTATTTATGACATCGTATGTGCGTTTGTACTGGTCAAAACAGGTCAACATACTGATTGGTCAAAACACTGTTTGTAAGACACGGCCTGCTGGAGCCCATCAGAAGGTATTTAAAGGACAAGGCGGCGAGCTGGCAGAAACGTTAGGATGCCAGGTAAAATGCTTAGCGGTATTTCATCTGCGTTACGTTGTGAGTTCAAATTCCGCCGAGGTCGACTTTGCCTTTCATCTTTTCGGGGTCGATAAATTAAGTACCAGTTACGCACTGGGGCCGATGTAATCAACTTAATACCTATGTCTGTCCTTGTTTGTCCCCTCTGTGTTTAGCCCCTTTAGTGTTTAAACTGGCCATATCCGGCCCAAATTCCAGTACTGTCTCAACAATGGTGCTACTCCGGAGCAGTGGAAAACTGCCAGTGTCATTCCTCTGTTCAAAAAGGGTGACCGCACATCACCTGTCAACTATCGCCCAGTCAGTCTCACTAGCTGTATTGCAAAACTGATGGAATCGTGTGTCAGAGAAAAACTCTGGAACTTCTGGAGCTCTCACAGTCTCATCCGACCCTCACAATATGGATTTGTCCCTAACTCCAGCTGCAGTGACCAGCTTGTCGAGTTCCTTGAGGACATTACTCAGATCACTGACAGTGGCTCATGGTGGATGTTGTCTACCTTGACTTTGCTAAGGCTTTCAACTCTGTGCCACACAAAAGGCTTATGGTGAAACTCTCTGCAATGGGTGTGGGGGATGACCTTTTTAACTGGTTGAAATCCTTCATCCTCAGCCGAAAGGAGGTAGTCACAGTTCTAGGACAGCACTCTACACCATATGAGATGTCATCGGGTGTACCACAGGGATCTGTCCTTGGTCCCCTCCTGTTTGTGGCATACATTAATGACATAGATGCCAATTTAAAGAATGCCACAGTATTGAAATATGCAGACGACATCAAGCTGTACCTTGAAATCAAGAGGACTGATCCTGATGTCTACAACTCTTTCCTGCAATCAGACCTAGACACAATGCAGCAATGGATCACAGACTGGCAACTGAAACTGGCTGTGGACAAGTGTACCACCATGCATTTTGGGAGAAAAAACCCTGCGTCCACATACTCCCTTCACAACACTGATATCAAGAAATCCTCTTGTGAGCGTGACCTAGGCATCACTGTCAGCAGTGATTTGCATTGGACAAAGCATATCTCTAAAATTGTCAAGAAGGCCGAGGGTGTCTTGGCATCACTCAGCAAGACTTTTGTTAGCCGTTCTCCAGCCATCTATTTAAAACTGTATACAGCTATGGTACGACCACACTTGGAATTCGCATCATCAGTTTGGAATCCCTATCTTGCTCAGAACATTGACCTCCTGGAATCTGTCCAGAGACGTGCAACCAAACGCATACCCTCCATCAGACACCTACCATATTCTGAGCGCCTTGTTTCCCTGGGCATGGATTCACTGAAGCTCCGGCGTCTGGCGACGGACTTGGTAAACACCCACAAGGTTATCAACCACCTCACCAACAACAACACTGAACACCTTTTTGATCTCCATGTGTCTAACACACGTGGACATGCCTACAAAGTCAGAAAACAGCACAGCTCCCATGACTTTCGGAAACATTTTTTCACGTTCAGGGTTGCTGAAGCGTGGAATAAACTGCCTGCGTCAGTTGTTGACTGCCATGACACTGCATCCTTTAAGGCCCTCATGCTTCCCGAAATCCGTCGAAACTACACCTGATTATATATACACTTTAGATGAGTTGTAGTGCACCTGAGCACTGTACACAATTATTATTATTATTATTATTATTATTATTATTATATTCTATATGTTTTATATTCAAACTGGTGATATCTAGCCTCTCACACCTACCCTACAATGTCATTCTAAAAATAAACAATCACATCACTGAAACCTCAAAAGCTATAAGATAATGCAGGATTAATTAAAAACAATTTGAGTAAAAAAATATTACATTTAACAGAGTAATCTGAACACTAAAGGGTTAAAGGACAAATTAATCATTTCACTACAGTTGTCAATTGTGGACATGTCTTCATCTAGTTTTACTACTACTACTACTACTACAACAACAGAAACCTGAATATTGCATAATGCATGAAAGTACTAGTTTTATCACAATAAATATAGGAGTATGATATTGTAACATTGTAATAATTGTAAATAATAAAATGTGAAAATCAAACTGGGTTGGAATATCATTGATTAATATGTTTCCCTATACACAATCATACAAACTCATATATATATATACAATAATAAAAGGGTAAAATTAATCAATTATTAATTAATAATTTTACCAGGTAGTGTTCAGTATGTAAAACGACCATTTACGGTATATTTAAAACATTACGTTATATAATTAGGGTTCAGTAAAAAAAATTTACTTTACCACACACCGAACTTTTAGAAATAGCAGCCAAAAAATTTAGCTATTTCCTCTACTATAAGTATACATTGTCTGGGAGACTTTTCTTATAGTAGAGGAAATAGCTAAATTTTTTGGCTGCTATTTCTAAAAGTTCGGTGTGTGGTAAAGTAAATTTTTTTAACTGAACCCTAATTATATAACGTAATATATATATATATATATATATCATCATCATCATCGTCGTTAAGCGTCCGTTTTCCATGCTAGCATAAGTAAATAAATGGAGTTGAACGCAGGTGTTATTCAAATTCTTTTACTTTCGACATATGTTTCGAAGACAACATTGGTTTTATTCCAAAGGAATAAACAGTGTAAAATAATGTATTCATCTCATCAGGGTCTGCCTTTAACATCACATCTACTAACGGTTTTTTTTTTAAATACTTAATAGCGTTCTGTTTATCATTTATGCAGTCATCAAAACTGTTATAATGTCTTGTTGAGATAGGTTCCCTTTTTTAAGATTACATTATTATACACAGTTTATTCCTTTAGCATAAAATCAATGTTGTCTTCGAAACATATGTCGAAAGTAAAAGAATTTGAATAGCATCTGCATTCAACTCCATTTATTGACTTATACTACACAAATTACTGCACATTAAACCGGAGTTTCTACCTTTGAATAGATCGCTACATCCGTGTTACTTGCGTGAATTTTACTACCCTGGTAACTGTTTATTGAATTTTCCATGTTAACGGTAAACAAAGGATAATTCATTCATCCATTTATATATATATATGTATATATATATATAATAGTTATCGCCATGCTAATATGGCATTCTTATAAAAATAAGAAAAAAGCTGTCCGCTTATTAGCTCCATGAGGCCATCGCCTTAAGTTAGCTATTTGATACACAAACTGTATCCATATAACCTTCGAACAAGGGAGGTCAGTCGCTCCACACTACTTGACCGGCAGCTACAGACGTGTTTCGGGGTATTGCCCCTTTTCAATGCAGCGTAGCCAGCCAGTAGGTGTCGCTTCTGACAATCTCTGTTCGATGGTTTTATTTACCTAGTTTCGGTGGAATACATCCACTTGTTTTCAATAATAGAAATATTAAAATGACCTCCCTTGTTCGAAGGTTATATGGATACAGTTTGTGTATCAAATAGCTAACTTAAGGCGATGGCCTCATGGAGCTAATAAGCGGACAGCTTTTTTCTTATTTTTATAAGAATGCCATATTAGCATGGCGATAACTATTATTTTCCGGGAACGCTGCCGCTGTTCTCTTTTAGAGAGACTTAGTTATTTTAATATTTCTATTATATATATATATATATATATATATTTATATATATCTATATATATATATGTGTGTGTGTGTGTGCATGTGTGTGGAGGCCCAATGACCCAGTGGTTAGGGCAGCTGACTCGCGGTCGTAGGATCGTGGTTTCAATTCCCAGACCGGGCGTTGTGAGTGTTTATTGAGCAAAAACACCTAAAAGCTCCACGAGGCTCCGACAGTGGGGTGGGGGGGGCGATCCCTGCTGTACTCTATTGCCACAGCTTTCTCTCACTCTTTCTTCTGTTGGCCTGCTTGCTTAGCCAGCGGGGTGGCGTCATTTGAAGACTAAAACAATGCGAAGCGCATTGTGACCAGCGATATGTAACAACATCTGATGGCCTGGTCGATCACATGATATATGTATATATATATATATATATATATATATATATATATCACAATTTAGGTTAGTTGAACTATGTTTGTCACATATTTCAACTGCTAAAGGCGAATACACTGCAGTTCTGCAGTTATTGTGAAGAAAAAATCTCTCATGGTAAAATGGTGTGAAAACACCCCGCTTGTTTAGTGTCGCCCTCTCTCGAGAATCTTAAACATTGATGTTTCGAGTTTATTGACTCTTGTTGATGAGATGTACCTAAAAGAGGCAACTCAGAATGAACTAAATAATGTGTGTGTGTGTATACAGGGAGCAACTAGGCAAGTTCTAATGGTAAATACAAAAGCCAACTGACCACAGCATCAGAACCACCAATGTCCACTTGCTTCATTCTGCGGTCACTTCGAATGTCTGACCGATGACGTATTGGGGTACTTCCAAGTCCAGGCGTCTTAGGGGTGGCTGGGGTACCATAGTTCAGGGGAGAGCTCAAGTCCAGTTCACTAGTATTTAAGCCGCCTAGAAAAATTAAATAAACATATATATATTTCTTTACTACCCACAAGGGGCTAAACACAGAGGGGAAAAACAAGGACAGACAAAGGGATTAAGTCGATTACATCGACCCCAGTGCGTAACTGGTACTTAATTTATCGACCCCGAAAGGATGAAAGGCTAAGTCGACCTCGGCAGAATTTGAACTCAGAACGTAACGGCAGATGAAATACGGCTACGCATTTCGCCCGGCGTGCTAACGTTTCTGCCAGCTCACCGCCTTTTAAATAAACATATATACGGATAAGTACACACACACTTTATGCATTTATAAACATATACACACACACACATGGCAATCACATTATACATACACTGAAGCAATGAAAATTATAAATGTACCCCAAGCAATCACATATACGTAGACAACCAAATATACACACCTTATCAAATTATATTCACCTCAGTAAGCACATTATATATACACAATCAATTCATATACATACAGCCAATCAATCTAAGATATATACACATCTAGGCAGCTAAAATATATACATCTGTTCATGTTATACACACATGTAAGCGACCAAAATATATACACCCAATCAATTCATATATATAAACTAATTCAAGCTATAAACACATCTAGGCAACCAATATATATACACCCAATCCAAGTTATACATGCATCTAGGCAATCACATATATATATATATATATATATATATATATATATATATATAGGCGCAGGAGTGGCTGTCTGGTAAGTAGCTTGCTAACCAACCACATGGTTCCGGGTTCAGTCCCACAGCGTGGCACCTTGGGCAAGTGATTTCTACTATAGCCTTGGGCCGATCAAAGCCTTGTGAGTGGATTTGGTAGACGGAAACTGAAAGAAGCCCGTCGTATATATGTGTATATATATATATAGATATGTGTGCGTGTGTGTTTGTGTGTCTGTGTTTGTCCCCCTAGCATTGCTTGACAACCGATGCTGGTGTGTTTATGTCCCCGTTACTTAGCGGTTCGGCAAAAGAGACCGATAGAATAAGTACTGGGCTTACAAAGAATAAGTCCCAGGGTCGAGTTGCTCGACTAAAGGCGGTGCTCCAGCATGGCCACAGTCAAATGACTGAAACAAGTAAAAGAGTATACATACATGCATCCAAGCAACCACATTATACACTCACACAAACATGGAATCATGAAATACACCCATCCAATCATATTATACATACATACTCGGATATGACAATATAGACATATTTTGTAAAAAACAGAAAAAAAAAAAGCTTTCGTTTTTGGATGTGGTTTGCAAGATTCTTTATGTGAGTTTGTGTGTTGAAGCATATTCTGTTGTGTCTGGGGAGAGTCATTTTCTTTTTGTGCCTTATAATTTAACACATCATCATCATCATCATTTAGCGTCCGTTCTCCATGCTAGCATGGGTTGGACGTTTCAACCGGGGTCTGTGAAGCCGGAAGGCTTCATCAGGCCCAGTCAGATCTGGCAGTGTTTCTACGGCTGGATGCCCTTCCTAACGCCAACCACTCCGTGAGTGTAGTGGGTGCTTTTTACGTACCACCCACACAGGTGCCAGACGGAGCTGGCAAACGGCCACGAACGGATGGTGCTTTTACGTGCCACCGGCACGGGGGCCAGGCGAGGCTGGCAACGGACACGAGCGGATGATGCTTTTACGTTAGGAAAATAAAAATAAGAAATAAGTGGAAATTTTACTAGTGAGTGCGTTACAATATAAGGCACAAAACGAAAATGACCCTTCCCCGACACAAAGAACAAAAACAAAAAGCTTTTGTGGTGAAACCCCAAACCATTTCCATTTACCTGTTCGAATATTGGCAGGACTTGATGTGAAAGATATATCGGGTTCACCGCCAGCATTTCCAGCAGCCGGATGTGGTGAAGAAGACGAAGGAAGGGGAATCAGGTCCTCAGCAGGGGATGCATCCAGACGACGTCTCCGAACGGAACGTGGGGTTTCATCATCCGGCTTCCGCTTCTGCCCGCTTTTGGCTAGAAAAATAAAAGGAAAAAATACTTTAAAATTTTTTTATAATTTTAACAATTCAGCATTTAAACTAGCCATATCTGGCCCCTATTTTCAAGCTGGCCCTATCTGACCTCTCATACCTTTATGTGTGTGTGTCTATGTGCCCCAATACAGCCATGGGGGGCAGCTGGCAGAATCGTTAGCACACCGGGCGAAATGCTTGGCAGCATTTCGTCTGCCACTACGTTGAGTTCAAATTCCGCCGAGGTCGACTTTGCCTTTCGTCCTTTCGGGGTCGATAAAATAAGTACCAGTTACGCACTGGGGTTGATGTAATCGACTTAATCCGTTTGTCTGTCCTTGTTTGTCCTCTCTGTGTTTAGCCCCTTGTGGGTAGTAAAGAAATAGGTATTTCGTCTGCCGTTACGTTCTCAGTTCAAATTCCGCCGAGGTCGACTTTGCCTTTCATCCTTTCAGGGTCGATAAAATAAGTACCAGTTACGCACTGGGGTCGATATAATCGACTTAATCCATTTGTCCTTGTTTATCACCTCTGTGAGTAGCCCCTTGTGGGTAGTAAAGAAATAAATACAGCCAGGGTCCAATGACACACACACATATATACATAGAGAAAAAAAGAGATAATAGTGCAAATAAAGAAAGGAAACAGTTTGAGATCATCATTATTGTTTAACGTCCGCTTTCCATGCTGGCATGGGTTGGAAGATTTTGACTGAGGGCTGGCGAACCAGATGGCTGCACCAGGCTCCAATCTTGATCTGGCAGAGTTTCTACAGCTGGATGCCCTTCCTAATGCCAACCACTCCGAGAGTGTAGTGGGTGCTTTTTACGTGCCACGGCATGTGGGGGGGGGGGGGGCAGTCAGGCGGTACTGGCAATGACCTCGCTCAAATCTTTTTACACATGCCACCAGCACAGGTGCCAGTGAAGCGACGCTGGTAACGATCACGCTTGAATGGTGCCCTTTTACGTGCCACGGCACAGGGGGGCGGGGCCAGTCAGGCGGTACTGGCAATGACCTCGCATTTGTAGAAACTCTGCCAGATCAAGACTGGAGCCTGGTGCAGCCTCCTGGCTTCCCAGACCCCAGTCGAACCGTCCAACACATGCTAGCATGGAAAACAGACACTAAACAATGATGATGACGAACTGATGCTAATTAATAACCATCACCACCACCACCACTCACATCCATGATCTACATCGGTGGTTTTCAACCAGGGTTCCGCAAGAAGTTACAAAACTGCAAAAATCGACAGTAATTTTTAATTCTCTTGTGCAGATATGTGTGCATAAGACTATTAAATTATTGCACAGGGGTTCCTCGAGCCAGTGGAATGTTTCCTTGGGGTTCCGCTCCAGCAAAAAGTTTGAAAAGCACTGATGTATGTATGTATGCATGTCAGTGGTTTCCAACGAGGGTTCCGCGGAACCTTAGAGTTCCGCCAGTACAGTCCAGGGGTTCCGCAAGAAGTTACAAACTGCAAAAATCGGCAGTAATTTTTAAGTCTCCTGTGCAGATATGTGTGCATAAGACTATTAAATTATTGCACAGGGGTTCCTCGAGCCAGTGGAATGTTTCCTTGGGGTTCCGCTCCAGCAAAAAGGTTGAAAAGCACCGATCTACGTGGTTGTGTGACCAGCTAGAAATAGCAGCCAAATACCCCTGAAATCAAAAGCTAAACCGGTCCTCATTGACCCTCAGAAAAGCATGAAGATTGCAATACTCACGTGTGGCAACATTGTGGTTGGGCGACCTTGAAGCTGAAAAATTTTAGAAAAAATGGAATTCAAATATAAATAACAAGAATAAGATTATTTTAAGAATATCTAAATTTATCAAATGGATATGATATACTGTGTGCAGGTGTGGTCGTTTGCTTCCCAACGATATGGGTTGGAGTTCAATCCTACCGTGTGGCACCATGACCCTTTAGTGCTGGTGGCACCCCGTGCTGGTGGCACATAAAAGCACCATCCGTTCGTGGCCGTTTGCCAGCTCCGTCTGGCACCTGTGCGGGTGGCACGTAAAAAGCACCCACTACACTTGTTTTTAAAACGATATTGTAGGGTTGGTGTGAGAGACCAGATATGGCCAATTTGAACATAAAACAGGTAGAATATTCTTAGCTGGATATGTATGGCCAGTTTAAATGCTAAAGGGTTAAGGTTTTGAATGCACAAAGCCTATAATGGATCTGGCAGATGGGTATAAACTCATTGAAACAGGTTGCCGGTTCATCACAAGTTTACGCATTTTTACCAGCTGAGTGGACTGGAGCAATGTGAAATAAAGTGTCTTGCTCAAGAACACAACACGTCACCCATTCAAGGAATTGAAACCACAATCTTGCAATCATGAGACAAATACCCTCACAACTAAGACATGCCTCCACAAAAGGCAAAGTTACCTTCTGAAGTCATACTCAAAGATCGGTCAGTCTGAAGTCATACTCAAGGATCAGTTATAATCTGAAGTCATACTCAAAGATCAGTCAGTCTGAAGTCATACTCAAGGATCAGTCATAGTCTGAAGTCATACTCAAAGATCAGTCATAGTCTGAAGTCATACTCAAAGACTGGTCAGTCTGAAGTCATACTCAAGGATCAGCTATAATCTGAAGTCATACTCAAGGATCAGTCATAGTCTGAAGTCATACTCAAGGATCAGTCATAGTCTGAAGTCATACTCAAGGATCAGTCATAGCCTGAAGTCATACTCAAGGATTGGTCTCCCAGTTTCCCTGCCGTATTTCCCACCTGGACAGAACAGCAGTCCATCATAGGGCTACTCACTGTTGCCAACTGAGTGAAGTGGGGCAATGTGAAATGAAGTGTCTTGCTCAAGAACACAACACGTCGTCCGGTCCAGGAATCGAAACCACAATCTTACAATCATGAGCCTAACATCCTAACCACGCACCTCCACATGCTATACTCTTTTACTTGTTTCAGTCATTTGACTGCGGCCATGCGGGAGCACCGCCTTTAGTCGAGCAAATCGACCCCGGGACTTATTCTTTGTAAGCTCAGTACTTATTCTATCGGTCTCTTTGGCTGAACTGCTAAGTGACGGGGACGTAAACACACCAGCATCGGTTGTCAAGCAATGCAAGGGGGGACAATCACACACACACAAACACACACATACATATATATATGACAGGCTTCTTTCAGTTTCCGTCTACCAAATCCACTCACAAGGCATTGGTCGGCCTTGTAAAGAGTTCAGGCCACTTGAGGTCAAGGGAGATTTTGAACCGAGCGGTCGTCGGCATCTTCACCATCTCGTCCAGCAGCTTATTCCACGGATCTGCAACCTGGACAGAGAAAGCCCCTCTCCTTCGATTGAGATGAAATCATCGCAGATAGAGCTTTTCGGAATGACCCCGCAGCCAACGCTCTGGAGCAGGAGTGAAGAACAGCTCTTTCGAGAGGTTACACTTTCCGCTTATGATGTGAGCAAGAATGAGATCACCACGGCGTCGTCTGGCTCAAAAAGCAAAACGGGAAGGCCATGTAGGGGGACATGGAGTTAAGTACAGGGAGGGTGTTCATGTAAAGAGTTCAGGCCACTTGAGGTCAAAGGAGACTTTGAACCGAGCGGTCGTCGGCATCTTCACCATCTCGTCCGGCAGCTTATTCCATGGATCCGCAACCCGGACGGAGAAAGCCCCTCTCCTTCGATTGAGATAAAATCATCGCAGATAGAGCTTTTCAGAGTGTCCCCCGCAGCCGACGCTCTGGAGCAGGAGTGAAGAACAGCTCTTCACTCCTGCTCCAGAGCGTCGGCTGCGGGGTTTAATACACTTGCCGCACCGAGGGATTGAACTCGGAACCATGCGGTTGAGAAACTTCTCAAAAACACACCCACACCTAGAGCTACATCAGAAAAATATAACAGTTACTCACGAGTTGCCATCCCCTCCTCAGGGCTGTTAGGTTCCTGGCTTCGACCCCTCCTGCTCCGTTGCGATCCAGGGGTACTGGTAGGTGAAGACATAATTTATCTTTATCGGCTTGACAGGAGAATCTAGAAATATAGAGAGGGGCGAAATGCAACATCAAAGAAATAGTCATATACGTGTGTATGAGGGTTAGGGTGTATTAACAAGGAAAGGGCCGTAAGTGGACCCTTGTAAAAATAAAATTTCTGTGAAAGCAGATACGATAATCCCTCGACTAATAGGCGCAGGAGTGGCTGTGTGGTAAGTAGCTTGCTAACCAACCACATGGTTCCGGGTTCAGTCTCACTGCGTGGCATCTTGGGCAAGTGTCTTCTGCTATAGCCCCAGGCCGACCAAAGCCTTATGAGTGGATTTGGTAGACGGAAACTGAAAGAAGCCCGTCGTATATATGTAGGAGTGGCTGTGTGGTAAGTAGCTTGCTAACCAACCACATGGTTCCGGGTTCAGTCTCACTGCGTGGCATCTTGGGCAAGTGTCTTCTGCTATAGCCCCAGGCCGACCAAAGCCTTATGAGTGGATTTGGTAGACGGAAACTGAAAGAAGCCCGTCGTATATATGTAGGAGTGGCTGTGTGGTAAGTAGCTTGCTAACCAACCACATGGTTCCGGGTTCAGTCTCACTGCGTGGCATCTTGGGCAAGTGTCTTCTGCTATAGCCCCAGGCCGACCAATGCCTTGTGAGTGGATTTGGTAGACAGAAACTGAAAGAAGCCCGTCGTATATTTGTATATATATATGTGTGTGTGCCTGTGTTTGTTCCCCTAGCATTGCTTGACAACCAATGCTGGTGTGTTTACGTCCCCGTCACTTAGCAGTTCGGCAAAAGAGACCGATAGAATAAGTACAGGGCCTACAAAGAATAAGTGCCGGGGTCGATTTGCTTGACTAAAGGCGGTGCTCCAGCATGGCCGCAGTCAAATGACTGAAACAAGTAAAAGAGACTATCGCGACTATTATGTTCCAAACCGCGAAATAGAAACAGTACTGTACTCTTTACTCTGTTACTTGTTTCAGTCATTTGAATGCGGCCATGCTGGAGCACCCGCCTTTAGTCGAGTAAACCGACCCAGGACTTATTCTTTGTAAACCTAGTATTTATTCTATCGGTCTTTTTTGCCGAACCGCTAAGTTACGGGGACGTAAACACACCAGCATATACACACACATACATATACACAACGGGCTTCTTTCAGTTTCCGTCTACCAAATCCACTCACAAGGCTTTGGTCGGCCCAAAGACTCAGTGAATGCCGCTCAGCGGGACTGAACATAAACCCGCATGGCTGGGATGCCAGCTTCTTAACCACACAACCCTTATTACAAGACATGAGGCTCCCTTCCCGTTCATAAATTCAAATTTCCAAAGAGCTAAAAGCCACCTCTTTCTTCTCTAACAAATTATTTACTAGTAAGAGTTGTCTCCCCCTAGCATCTTCCACCCAGTTTACGGTTGTTTATTCTACAATAAAAGAACAGCATTCTGCTAATCCATTCTTCTTTCGTATGTACGTTCTTCTTTATAGCCAGCATTGTGGAAAAGTGTCTGTATACCAACTGGCCATATAGTCTAATAATGGGCATGCCTGCACTTTCGTACCCCACCGATTTCGTTTCATCATAGCAAAGATTTGGGTGTTTTTCAATGAAATTTCCTACAAATACATTTCAGATGGCGTAGATTTGGATTATTAAACTCTTTACTCTTTTGCTTATTTCAGTCATGTGACTGTGGCCATGCTGGAGCACCGCCTTTTAGTCGAGAAAATCTACCCCCAGGACTTATTCTTTGTAAGCCTAGTACTTATTCTATCGGTCTCTTTTGCCGAACCGCCTAACTAACGGGGACATAAACCCAGCATCGGTTGTCAAGCAATGTTGGGGGGGGGGACAAACATACACATACTCTTTTACTTGTTTCAGTCATTTGACTGCGGCCATGCTGGAGCACCGCCTTTAGTCGAGCAATACTCTTTCACTTGTTTCAGTCATTTGACTGCGACCATGCTGGAGCACCGCCTTTAGTCGAGCAAATCGACCCCAAGACTTATTCTTTGTAAGCCTAGTACTTATTCTATCGGTCTTTTTTTGCCGAACCGCTAAGTTACGGGAACATAAACACACCAGCATCGGTTGTCAAGCGAATGTTCGGGGAGACAAACACAACAGACAAATATATACATATATATATATATGTATACATATATATACGACGGGTTTCTTTCAGTTTCCGTCTAACAAATCCACTCACAAGGCTTTGGTCGGCCCGAGGCTATAGTAGAAGACACTTGCCCCAAGATGCCACACAGTGGGACTGAACCCGGAACCATGTGGTTGGTTAGCAAGCTACTTACCACACAGCCACTCCTGTGCCTATTTATATATATATATGATGGGCTTCTTTCAGTTTCCCCTCTACCAAATCCACTCACAAGGCTTTGGTCGGCCTGAGGCTATAGTAGAAGACACTTGCCCAAGGTGCCACGCAGTGGGACTGAACCCGGAACCATGTGGTTGGTTAGCAAGCTACTTACCACACAGCCACTCCTACGCCTATGGGAATCATATTAAACACAAAAAAAGGCTGATTCTGACACATATAAAATACAAGAATAACGTCATGGTTTTTTAATAGGTACACGTTTATTAAAATTTTACAATTACTTCGAAGGTTTAGCCTGCAGCTAGCAAAATTTTTTTTCCCACGGGAGTTCCGTAACCCAGTAATTAACTCTTTTGCATACAGCCAATCAGAGCTCGCCTTGATCTTGCTGTCAACTTAAATACACTCGACGAAGAAAACTCAAGACGAACAACGATGTTCTAAGTCGACCGATCGCCAAGTTATGCCTGGAGTGGCTGTGTGGTAAGTAGCTTGCTTCCCAACCACATGGTTCTGGGTTCAGTCCCACTGCGTGGCACCTTGGGCAAGTGTCTTCTGCTATAGCCCCGGGCCGACCAATGCGTTGTGAGTGGATTTGGTAGACGGAAACTGAAAGAAGCCTGTCGTATATATGTATATGTATATGTATGTGTTGTGTGTGTGTGTATATATATATATATATATATATAATATATATATATATATATATATATATATATATATATATATATTTATAGGCGCAGGAGTGGCTGTGTGGTAAGTAGCTTGATCACCAACCACATGGTTCCGGGTTCAGTCCCACTGCGTGGCACCTTGGGCAAGCCTTGTGAGTGGATTTGGTAGACGGAAACTGAAAGAAGCCCGTCGCATATATGTATACATATATGTGTGTATGTTTGTGTGTCTGTGCTTGCCCCCCCCCCCAACATCGCTTGACAACCGATGGTGTGTTTATGTCCCCGTAACTTAGCGGTTCGGCAAAAGAGACTGATAGAATAAGTCCCGGGGTCGATTTGCTCGACTAAAGGCGGTGCTCCAGCATGGCCGCAGTCAAATGACTGTTGCATCTATACCTGTTATCGGATTTTGTTTGGGACCCATATGGTAAAGAAGTGGATGGGACAAACGCGGATAGAGGGTGATGTGGTAGGAACATTCTCTCCTTAGTGTTTTAGAAAGTAAACAACAACACGAATAACTACGCAGAGGCAGCCATGGTTGGAACAAAAATAAAGCATTCTTAAAAGAGAAAAAAATAATAAAATTTAATGTCCAGGTATGAACGGACAGGAAACAAAAAAAAAGTGCCCACCGCAGGAATGGCTGTGTGGTAAGTAGCTTGTTTACCAACCACATGGTTCCAGGTTCAGTTCCACTGCGTGGCATCTTGGGCAAGTGTCTTCTACTATAGCCTCGAGCCGACCAAAGCCTTGTGAGTGGATTTGGTAGACGGAAACTGAAAAGAAGCCCGTCGTATATATATATATATATATATATGCGCGTGTGTGTTTGTCCCCCTAGCATTGCTTGACAACCGATGTTGGTGTGTTTACGTCCCCGTTACTTAGCGGTTCGGCAAAATTGACCGATAGAATAAGTACTGGGCTTACAAAAGAATAAGTCCCGGGGTTGATTTGCTCGACTAAAAGGCGGTGCTCCAGCATGGCCGCAGTCAAATGACTGAAACGAGTAAAAGAAAGAAAAAAGAACTGACTTAGGTAACAATAACGATGATCTAGCAGAAATTGGCTAAACGAAGAAGGATAAGATAACTCTGGGTACTACTAGCGAATAGTGGTCCCGGTGCGCGCACTCGCGTTAGCTAGTCGTGAATAGTCGATCCTTACTTTGTGTTTTATTTACATTACTCTTTTACTTGTTTCAGTCATTTGACTGTGGCCACGCTGGAGAACCGCCTTTTTAGTCGAGCAAATCGACCTCGGGACTTATTCTTTTTGTAAGCCCAGTACTTATTCTATCGGTCTCTTTTTGCCGAACCGCTAAGTAACGGGGACATAAATACACCAGCATCGGTTGTCAAGCAATGCTAGGACAAACACAGACATACACGCGCACACACATATATATATATATACATATATACGACGGGCTTCTTTCAGTTTCCGTCTACCAAATCCACTCACAAGGCTTTGGTCGGCCCGGGGCTATAGTAGAAAACACTTGCCCAAGGTGCCACGCAGTGGGACTGAACCCAGAACCATGTGGTTGGTAAACAAGCTACTTACCATGCCTTATTTACTTCATGTAAAAAAAATTATTTTGTGTTTTATTTTCTTTGCTAGGTAATAGTTGTAGGATCGACTAGTCACGACTAACTAGCGCGGATGCGAGTGGTCCCTTTGTTTCGTTCTCTTTCAGGTACTGACCTGAGAGGAGTTTGGCTGCTATTTCTACTAGTCTTTCAGAAAGGGTAGATTCCAATTTAATCAATACTGCTACCTTTTTTTCTTTCTCTCTCCGGTTAATAAGCTAACTTAAGACGAGATTCGGCTGTTATTTCTGCAAGGTTTAAATACCATGTAGGGGAACCTATTTCTTTATTACCCACAAGAGGCCAAACAAGGACAGACATAGGTATTAAGTCGATTACATCGACCCCAGTGCGTAACTGGTACTTAATTTATCGACCCCGAAAGGATGAAAGGCAAAGTCGACCTCGGCGGAATTTGAACTCAGAACGTAACGACAGACGAAATACGGCTACGCATTTCGCCCAGCCTGCTAACAATTCTGCCAGCTCGCCGTGGGGAACCGTTGCATAGACGTAAGCTTCAGTTTGATAGAATTGTCGAAGTCACTGAAATCTAAATTATTTGACCAGCATTTATTTTAGCCTCCGAAGAATAAACGGACGGAAAGCAAAAACTACCCAGAACATGTCTTAGACAATGGCGGCATTTTGCCTAAACATCATCTGCGATAATATAGCAGAAATTATCCAACAAATCTTATGGTGATTTTGGTTTTTTTTTTTTTCAGATAGTAGAGTAAAAATTATGAGTTGGATGCTATTTCTACAAGGAGTAGCGATCGGGTAGAGGTAACCTTGCATAGACATAAGACTAGAAGTTTAATCCGGGGGACATTGACTGGGTCCTTGGATCCATTTTACTGCCTACAAGGGGCTAAACATTAGAGGGAACAAACAAGGACAAAGGGATTAAGTCGATTACATCGACCCCAGTTGGAAACTGGTACTTTATTTATCGAGTACCAGTTTCCGTCTGGTGTCGATGTAATCGACTTAATTCCTTTGTCTGTCCTTGTTTGTCCCCCTCTATGTTTAGCCCCTTGTAGGCAGTAAAGAAATATATTTGACTAGTTTTGGAAACTGGTACTTTATTTATCGGGTACCAGATTCCGTCTGGGGTCGATGTAATCGACTTAATCCCTTTGTCTGTCCTTGTTTGTCCCCTCTAATGTTTAGCCCCTTGTAGGCAGTAAAGAAATATATTTGACTAGTTACGATTTTAGCATCCCGTGGACGAACGGGCGACAGTGCCGACTTAAGGCAAAGGGACAACGAGCAACTGCCCAGGGACTTAGTTCTGTGACCTGTTGTCAATAAATAAATAAATAAATACAGCCGAGTGCATTGTTTCACAGGAGGCCTGTAATGCTACTGACACGGTCCCGATAGATGGAACACAAAAACTACTAAGGGCACAACAACAGCAACCAATAATCTAGGCACAAATTATCCAACAAGTCCTTCTTTTGTTTTCCCAAATGAAGTGTGACTCAAGACATTTGGTTGCTATTTCTACCAGGTCTAACGATCTTGAAAGGCAACCCAACCTAACGTAAGCACACAGCTAGGGTCTTTGTGTCTATCTCATTGCCCGACCAATTTTTAATTTTAGTATCCCGGGGATGAATGGATAAGGAGACAAAAACTAATAGCCCAGAGTAGGGGTCTAAACAACATAAGCAACGATAATAAATGCTGGTAAATCACAACAGAAATAGTTATAACCATATCAGAGTTTAGAGACGATAAAAAAATACATGAACAATTCATATTATGAAAGACAGACATCGTCAACACAGATTTTTAAGATAAATGGCTTACATTATTTAGTCAGATACAAGAATAGGATCCAAATGAAGTAATTAGACGACCGATAATTCGTTGAAAATCCGAAGAAACTTAAATGCTGGCTGCAACAAACTATATAAACCGCGCGAAAATTCAGACACCACGTGACCGAGGAAACCGCGCGAAAACTTGCACATCGGATGTCGTCACAGTCTCCCCCTTCCTTTGTCTCTCTCACACACTCTCGCCCTTTACCTCTTTTACTCACTCTCTTTATCTTTCAATCTTCTCTTTGTTTCCCCTTTGTTTACCTTCATTCTGTCTTCCCTCTTTCCTCTCACTTTCTCCTTCCTTCTTTCTTTCACACTTTTCTTCCATTCTCTCTCTCTCTCTCTCTCTCTCAACGTCTTAGTGTTCAGTTTATACAAAAAGAAGGAAGGAAATTAGGTAGGGAAAAAGGATAAAGGAAATAACGAAAAACGAAACGATATCAAAATATTTTTTCTATAAGTTATAAAGTAAGGGCATACATCCGCATATGTGCCCCACAACTTTGTTGCCTCATAACTTCCAGGAAAATGGATACTTTTGTATAAAATTTTCTACAAATATGCTTCAGATGGTGTAGATTCCATTCATATATGAATTTACTGTGGAAAAAAATTGGATCTTTTCAGTTTGAACGGCAGTTTTTTTAAATAATTTCCACGTAACTAAACACTTTTAAACTTCGTATTCTGGTAGAATGTGTTTATAAAACATCTTTTTCTCTTGGCTTTATTGAGAAAATTCTATAGTTTGTAAGATATTTGTTGTTTTTCTTCAATTTCTGCAATTACAACCAATCAATGACGTCTATTGAGGTAAAAAAAACAACAACATTCTGTGTCGTATGAATATGTCCCTTCTCCCCACCCATTCATGAGACAAAACTTCCTTCTCTCACCTTCCTCTTCAAATGATATTTGAAGAAGTTGCTGAGAGATTCACCAGAGAGGAAAGGGTGTGTCTCTAGACCTTTCAAACAGGTCCACCATACACATTTTTTTGCCATAGCCACAAGTATGATGAAAATGGCTCTTTCTTCCCATTTCAAGGAAGGAGGCGCGACAATATTCACAATAGACTAGGTTGATAAACTGACTTGTCCCACACGTGATAGCATTTGTTCGACATAGGCCCACAGGTTGGAAATGGTTGGACACTGTATGAGTGCATGCAGAACAGTTTTGTCGCCCTCACTGCATCTCGGGCAGGTTGGCCCTGCGTTTCTCAAGCCATGCCTGTGAAGCTAACCCCGAACAGGTAGCGCTTCTCGATAGCACTGCCAGGCCAGGGATCTCTGGAAGTTGTCCATAGGTCCTGGCCCAAAAGTCGTCTTGAACAGGCAGGTCAGGTATTCCTCGTCGATGCCCAGATTCGCCCCCAAGATCGTTGTCGTACCTCCCTTCCACTAACCCCCTATAGAAATGCTTTGCTTGTGTTGCAGTCACTCAAGGTTGACCCAGGACGGCACAGTTGCTCGAGAGTAACGCGACACTCGCGGTGCCATTTGCCCTTCCTCGGCTTCTTTTTGATCCACATGCAGTTCGGTCATGGAGATGAGGTGCTGGAATGCACGCGTCACAAACGGTGACCACACCTGTTCACCGTCATCTACGTAGAGCCGGAGATGTCGCAGTCTCAGCATCGGCTGCGCATCTATTTCTTTACTACCCACAAGGGGCAAAACATGGACAGACAAACGGATTAAGTCGCTTACATCAACCCCAGTGCGTTATGCATTTCGCCCGGCGTGCTAAACGGTATTTCGTACGCCGCTGCGTTCTGAGTTCAAATTACTCCGAGGTCGACTTTGCCTTTCATCCTTTCGGGGGCGATAGATTAAGCACCAGTTACACACTGGGGTCGATGTAATCAACTTAATCCATTTGTCTGTCCTTGTTTGTCCTCTCTGTGTTTAGCCCCTTGTGGGTAGTAAAGAAATAGGTATTTCGTCTGCCGCTGCATTCTGAGTTCAAATTCCACCGAGGTTGACTTTGCCTTTCATCCTTTCGGGGGCGATAGATTAAGCACCAGTTACGCACTGGGGTTGATGTAATCGACTTAATCCGCTTGTCTGTCCTTGTTTGTCCCCTCTGTGGGTAGTAAAGAAATAGATGCGCAGCCACGTGCTGACAACTTCCATCTGATGCGCTACATCATAGACAGAGTAGTTAAGGAACCTAGTATGGGTGGCACCCTGATCAATTTGGATAAATTCAAAGCTTTCGATAGGGTTGACCATCGATACACGTGGCTGCACATCATCAACCACAGCATGCTCAGCCCTCCTTTCAGTGGGTGTTGTCAGCAAACGGATCGCCTGACCATCAGAACACTTCCTTTCCACAAGAAGCAGAAGAGGATGCATTCCAGTTTGGTGATGGTAGGGTCGGGACAAGGCATGAGGGTCAGGTGGTAGTAGATGACTGTAACACAAGCAAAGCATTTCTATAGGGGATTAGTGGAGGGGAGGTACGACGACGATCTTGGGGGCGAATCTGGGCATCGACGAGGAATACCTGACCTGCCTGTTCAAGACGACTTTTGGGCCAGGACCTGTGGACAACTTCCAGAGATCCCTGGCCTGGCAGTTCTATTGAGAAGCGCTACCTGATTGGTTGAAATTGAAGAAAAAAAACAACCACCTCTGCCCAACCTTTTAGGGACAGCTTCTTCTCGGCCCATTGCCGGGCAAGAGTGGCCACCCTACTCATTATCTCATTCCAGTTGTTCTCTGTTTGGAGGTCCAGACCAAACCAAACCCTGAGCAACTTGACCAGACCGTCGGTCCAGCATCCATGATGGAGGCATTGGTGGACGGCATGGGCTTGCTTCACCAGGTGCCAAGCCGCAAGCCCATTGACTTTTCCCGGTTGATTTTCACTCCTGTTACCACTTCATTGTTTTTCATTGTCTCGCCGACCAGCTTGAGATGCTTCTGGCTAGACACTATGACGGTGATGTCATCAGTGTATGTGGACACGCTTGTCCCGCATCCCAAATCTTGCAAGATGCCCCTCAGCGTTGCCAGCTTCTACAGTAGTGGCTCAAGAGTCAATACATACAGAAGAGACAAGAGGGGCTATCCCTGATGGACCAAACGTGTAATGTTGAAAGGTCTCGATAGATACCCATTCACACGAATTACTGAACAGATGCCTCTGTACAAGGCAACTATCCGGCCGCTATGAGGACAGCACCCAAGTATCGATGGCCAACCCTATCAAAAGCTTTGAATTTATCCAAATTGATCAGGGCCCCACCCATGCCAGATTCCTTAACTATGCTGTCTATGATGTAGCGCATCAGATGGAGGTTGTCATGGATGCTCCAGCTCAGTATGTCACACGTTTGTGCCTTATCAACTAGTTTCTTGATGACAAGTGCCAACCTCTTGGCTAGCACCATGGCCAAAATTTTCAAGTCTACATTGAGCAAAGTGATGGCCTAAAATCAAACCATGAAACCTTTCAGAATTTTTTTAAATTTTGCCCACAAAGGGGCGAAATTTTGTGTGGATGTTAATGAAGGTTTGGATTGGGTGTTGTTGTACACCTTTTAGATATAAAATGTTTGACAATAAACAATTTTAAACGTAGAAAACGACCAACTTACTTGAAGCCCATTTGACTAGCGCCCATCCGTCCGTCCAGACAGGTAGATAGATAGATAGGTAGATAGGTAGATAGATAGGTAGGTAGATAGGTAGATGGATAGATAGGTAGATAGATAGATAGGCATTTTTTTCTCCTTGTTTTTTCTGTGTATCTTTCTGTTGAAGAGCGTAGGCTCGAAACGTAAAAGATTTTTTCTATTCCTGAGCGCCATACTAATACATTTGTTTGTTTGTACTCCACCTGCCTTCGTCCTTTGCTTATTTTCGTAAACTTTCCCTTTAGATAGATAGATAGCTATATAGACAGATAGGTAGAAAGAGAGATAGGTAGGTAGGTAGGTAAATAAAATGAGAAATAAGGAGAAATATGCGATTATGTTCTAGTTCTTATGTGCCTTTCACCATTAGGGTTGTCTGGAACCAAGCAGTAGGGGTTCCAAGTGCATTTTGATGCTAGTCCACAACAGATCATCAGGGAACACTTGATTACATTAAATTACAGATAACTCTTTCAAGATATATATATAGGTGCTGGAGTGGCTGTGTGGTAAGTAGCTTGCTTACCAACCACATGGTTCCGGGTTCAGTCTTGGGCAAGTGTCTTCTGCTATAGCCTCGGGGCGACCAAAGCCTTGTGAGTGGATTTGGTAGACGGAAACTGAAAGAAGCCCGTCGTATATATATATATATATATATATATTATATATATATATATATATATATATATATATATATATGTATATATATGTGTGTGTGTGTGTGTATGTTTGTGTGTCTGTGTTTGTCCCCCTAGCATTGCTTGACAACCGATGCTGGTGTGTTTATGTCCCCGTTACTTAGGGGTTTGGCAAAAGAGACTGACAGAATAAGTACTGGGCTTACAAAAGAATAAGTCCCGGGGTCGAGTTGCTCGATCAAAGGCGGTGCTCCAGCATGGCCGCAGTTAAATGACTGAAACAAGTAAAAGAGTAAAAGAATAAATATGTATCTATTTCTTTACTACCCACAAGGGAATAAACACAGAGGGGACAAACAAACAGATTAAGTCGATTATATCGACCCCAGTGCGTAACTGGTACTTAATTTATCGATCCCAAAAAAATAAAAGGCAAAGTTGACCTCAGCGGAATTTGAACTCAGAACGTAATGATAGAAGAAATACCTATTTCTTTACTACCCACAAGGGGCTAAACACAGAGGGGACAAACAAACAGATTAAGTCGATTACATCAACTCCAGTGCATAACTGGTACTTAATTTATCGACCCCGAAAGGATGAAAGGCAAAGTTGACGTCGGCGGAATTTGAACTCAGAACGTAATGGCAAACTAAATACCACTAAGCATTTCGCCTAGTGAGCTAACATTTCTGCCAGCTCACATATGTATCATGACATGTTGTAAACAAGCATCACCATCATACAAGTGGTGTTTATTGCTTCCCATCTTCTGTGAAAATCATGTTTGGCCATGAAGAAATGTTACCTTATTTTGTCAAAATAAAGATACAAACACGACGGGCTTCTTCCAGATTTTGTCTACAAAATCCCCTCACAAGGTTTCTCTCAGCCCGTGGCTATAATTAGATGATACGCACACCTAAAGAGCCACACAGTGAGGTTGAATCCAAACCCACTTGGTTGGGAAGCAAATTTCTTAAGTACACAGCCATGCCTATATCTTACCTATAAATATGTTTATAGCTAACAGTCTTTAACTATTAACATATTTCTGTTGAGATATGGAAGATTTTTAATTCCAAACTTATGAAAACAAGACATTTGTACTACAGAGCCAGAGGCGGTTTCAACTGGGCTGATATCAAAGGGTTAAAAATATCATGGTGACTTTAACCCTTTTGTTACCATATTTCTGTTGAGATGTTCTGTGTTTCTTTCAATTAATTTTAAATATAACAAAGAATTTAGTAAAATAACTTAGTTATCATTAAGCTAGTGTTAGGAACATAAATTGTGACTAAGGTTTGGTGGAAGATTTTAATTCAGAACTTATGAAAACAAGACATTTGTACTACAGAGCCAGAGGCGGTTTCAACTGGGCTGGTATCAAAGGGTTAAAAATATCATGGTGACTTTAACCCTTTTGTTACCATATTTCTGTTGAGATGCTCTGTGTTTCTTTCAATTAATTTTAAATATAACAAAGAATTTAGTAAAATAACTTAGTTATCATTAAGCTAGTGTTAGGAACATAAATTGTGACTGAGGTTTGGTGGAAGATTTTTAATTCCAAACTTATGGAAACAAGACATTTGTACTCAGAGCCAGAGATGGTTTCAGCCAGGTTGGTATCAAAAGGGTTTAAAATATCATAGTGACTTGAACCCTTTCGTTACTGTATCTATTTTGAGATGCTCTGTGTTTCTTTCAATTAATTTTAAATATAACGCAGAATTTAGTAAAATAACTTTGTTATCATTAAGCTAGTGTTAGGAACGTAAATTGTGACTAAGGTTTGGTGGAAGATTATAATTCAGAAAATTTGAAAACAAGACATTTGTATTACAGAGCCAGATCCAGCTTCAGCCAGGTTGGTATCAAAAGGGTTAAAAATATCATGGTGACTTTAATAATCTTCAACCACTTAGCATTCGGATTAGCCTGTCAAATATAATATTTATTTATTCACATGGTTTACAATTAATCATACCTTATCTTGTAGCCTCTACATTAATATAATGCGATCGTTTCTTTTTAGGTTGACATTGTAGCATAGGTGTGAGAGGCCAGTTCTGTCTGGTTTGAACTGGATACAACTGGTTTAAATGCAAAAAAGTTAATAAGAAAATTACTGACCCTGGATATCAACGATATGGTTTCTACTCCGAAAGAATATCTTCAGTTCAGCTTCTTTCATCAGAGAGTGATTTACTAAAGACATCAGAGTTTTGTAGTTCTTCTTCTGAGTGAGTACTCTTGTGTTTTGTTAAATAAGTATTTCGAGAGAATGATTTACTGCAGATATCACAGCGATAGGGCTTCTCACCTGTATGGATACGATTGTGTTTAGTTAAGTGACTTCCTGAAGAGAAGGATTTACCACAGATTTCACAGTGAAAGGGCCTCTCTCCTGTATGAGTGTACGTATGTGTGATTAAGTGACTTCTTTGAGAAAATGATTTATCACAGACTTCACAGTGATGCCGTTTCTCACCTGTATGAATACGTTTGTGAATAGTCAGGTTACTGACTACGGAGAATGATTTACCACACACATCGCAGTGATACGGCTTCTCACCTGTATGAATACGTTTGTGCCCAGTCAAATTACTAATTATAGAGAATGATTTACCACAGACATCACAGCAATAGGGCTTCTCACCTGTATGAATACGTTTATGTCCCGTTAAATTACTTATCACAGAAAATGCTTTGCCACAGATGTCACAGTGGTAGGGCTTCTCACCTGTATGAATTCGTATGTGCCTAGTTAGATAAAATGTTGCGGAAAATGATTTTCCGCAGACGTCGCAGAAATATGGTTTCTCACCTTGGTTGACATAATCGGATGTAGTTACCTGACTTTTCGCAGAGAAAGATTCACCACCCTTATCACAGCCGTCTGGTTTGTTTGCAGTATGAATGAGTTTGTGCTTAGTCAAGCGATAATTCTGAGAGAATGATTTACCACAGGTGGCACACTCGTACGGTTTCTCACCTGTATGGGTGTGTTTATGCGTCTTTAAGTGGCTTCCCTCAGAGAATGATTTACCACAGATATCACAGTGATATGGTTTCTCACCTGTATGGATTCGTTTGTGAATAGTCAGCTCTTCATTTCGAGAGAATGATTTACCACAGATTACGCAGTGAAACGGTCTCTCACCTGTATGAATACGATTGTGCCTCGTTAAATCACCATTCGTTGAAAATGATTTACCGCAGACACCACAGTAATATGGCTTCTCTCCTGTATGAACGCGTCTATGTCGAGTTAAATCGCCTTTTATCGAGAATGATTTACCACAGATATCACAGACGTATGGCTTCTCACCTGTATGGATACGCTTGTGTCTAATCAAGTTCCCTCCTTCGGAGAATGTGGCGCCGCAGATAGGGCAGTGATATGGTTTCTCCCCTGTATGGATGCGTTTGTGCCTAGTTAAGTTAGGCCCCACAGAGAATGATTTACCACAGATATCACACTGATATGGTTTCTCGCCTGTATGAACATGTCTATGCCTGGTTAAGTGACTTCCTTTACAGAACGATTTCCCACAGATATCACAGTGATATGGCTTCTCTCCCGTATGAACACGCCGGTGGGCAGCGTAGTTGCCTTTGTGAGTAAAGCGCTTTTCACAAAACTCACAATAATATGATGGTTTCCCCATAGTTTTTGGGACTTCCTCAGGAATATCATTCCCTACAGGCTCTGTTTCGCATTTAACATTCTCCATACACAATTCGTTTTCCATAATTGCTTTTCTCTCACCACGATACACAGATGTTTTTGTTGTTAGTTTTTACACCTTATTCTTCACAAAAAATTCTCCTCTCACATCTCCAGTAGCTGCAACCTTAGTCAATAATCCCTGACGCAGCTAAGTTCGTTAATCAAACTGCAAAAGCATCCCATACATATTCCAAACATCGAAGTAGAGAAACGTTGCTAATAATCCCAGACAGATGAAATATGTTACAGTAACTCTATCGTAGATTTATAAGCACAGGTTTGTATCGGCTCCACATAACGTCTTCCTAAATGATGGTAAATGACGATGATAAATCCCAGATAAAAATTCCTCTCATTCCAGTGTCATCTGGTATTCTGAAACGATAGAAAAACAGTGTAAACAAGAGAGAGGATACTTAAAACATTGTGTAAGAAAATGGCAAATTTTACACATCTATAATAATAAAATCATCATCATCGTTTAAGGTCCGTTTTCCATGCTAGCATGGGTTGGACGGTTCAACTGGCGTCTGGGAAGCCAGAAGGCTGCACCAGGCTCCAGTCTGATCTGGCAGTGTTTCTACAGCTGGATGCCCTTCCTAACGCCAACCACTCCGTGAGTGTAGTGGGTGCTTTTTACGTGCCACCTGCACAGGTGCCAGACGAGGCTGGCAAACGGCCACGAATCGGATGGTGCTTTTTACGTGCCACCAACACGGAGACTAGACGAAGCTGGCAATGGCCACGAATCCGATGGTGCTTTTTACATGCCACCGGCATGGAGACCAGACGAAGCTGGCAACAGCCACAATCGGATGGTGCTTTTTACGTGCCACCAGCACGAGGGCCAGTTGGGGCGGCGCTGGCAACGGCCATGTTCGAATGGTTCTCTTACGGTATCACAGCTACAATTTCCATTGATGTTGATCGATTTCGATTATTTGTTCCAAATTTTGGTACAAGACCATCAATTTCAGGAGAGGGGGATAGTCGATTATATTAACCCCAGTGCTGAACTGGTCCCTATTTTATGAGCGAGAGGATGAATGGCATCGATGGGATTTGAACTCAACACAGGACAAAATATTTCTGGTGCATTTTGCCTGTCTTTACAATGAAGATAAACCACACACTATCTATTTATCCGCTCAGTCGGATAGATAGATAGAATTATTTTAAAAATCTGCTGAGCAAACCGAAAAGATCCCTGTATCTTAAATGAGGGACATATTCATACAGCACAGAATGTTTTTTTTACCTCAATAGACGTCAGTGATTGGTTGAAATTGCAGAAATTGAAGAAAAAAAACCCACAAATATCTTACAAACTATAGAATTTTCTCAATAAAGCCAAGAGAAAAAGAATGTTTTACAAACACATTCTACCAGCATACGAAGTTTAAAAGTGTTTAGTTACATGGAAGTTATTTTAAAAAACTGCTGTTCAAACCGAAAAAATCCCTGTTTCTTAAACGAGGGACATATTCATATGGCACAGAATATTTTTTACCTCAATAGACGTCAGTGATTGGTTGAAATTGCAGAAATTGAAGAAAAAACAACAACAAATATCTTACAAACCATAGAATTTTCTCAATAAAGCCAAGAGAAAAAGATGTTTTATAAACACATTCTACCAGTATACGAAGTTCAAAAGTGTTTAGTTACGTTGGAAATTATTATAAAAAACTGCCGGTCAAACCGAAAAGATCCCTCTTAACTTCAACAACTATTCTAGCCAATTTTTACTCCTAAAATTGATGCAATAGTAAAAAAAAAAAAAGTGATATAATATTTGGAATGTAATAATTCCAAACTGGTAGGGAAAAAAATAACGAGAAATCAGAAGTTACTCGTTTTGCCCCGATTACTAATTTTGTCCTACCCCGACTACATGACAAGCTTTCAGTTTCCAGCAACCAAAATCACTCACAAAGACTTAGGTCGGCCCGGGACTACAGCAGAAGACATTTGCCCAAGATGCCGAGCAGTGGGATTGAACCTGGGAACATGTGATTGGGAAGCAAACTTCTTACACAACTATACCTGCGCCCATAGAGGTGTGTGTATAAAATAAAAAATGTGTGGTATTTCATTTTCTACAGGATTTTAAGGGAGTTCAAATATGGGACTTCGATCTATTTCCCTATGAACTAATGCAGAATATAACAGTAGTTAATAAATTATTTGTTCACAGGAGTGGCTGTGTGGTAAATAGCTCACTAACCAACCACATGGTTCCGGGTTCAGTCCCACTGCGTGGCACCTTGGGCAAGTGTCTTCTACTATAGCCTCGGGCTGACCGAAGCCTTGTGAGTGGATTTGGTAGACGGAAACTGAAAGAAGCCCGTCGTATATATGTATATATGTGTATGTGTTTGTATATGTTTATGTGTCTGTGTTTGTCCCCTTAGCATTGCTTGACAACCGATGCTGGTGTGTTTACGTCCCCGTCACTTAGGGGTTCGGCAAAAAGAGACCGATAGAATAAGTACAGGGCTTACAAAGAATAAGTCCCGGGGTCGAGCTGCTCGATTAAAGGTGGTGCTCCAGCATGGCCGCAGTCAAATGACTGAAACAAGTAAAAGAGTAAAAGAGAGAGAGCCCCTGGACATCTCTGACTGAGCAGAATCTATGACGAAAGCCATTCCAACCATGCCTATTCCATTGTACCCTCTGCCACAGTATCTAGGAGCAACACTATCAAATAGTCTTAAAATTTTCAAGGCTGAAATGTGGAATTTGAGGTAAATTTAGCTACAGTTTCTGGAAGGCTTGTAAAAAGAAAAACACGTAGAGGGACTATCTCGTTGTTGTTGTTGTTTAACCCCAGGTCGGGCCTGATTGAGCACAGACTTATGATCAATGATAATTCCGCCCTTCCCACGACCACAGAATATCTAGGAGGTTTCGACTTGTGAACAGTGGTCCCGGTGCGCGCACCCGCGTTAAGCGAGTCGTGACTAGTCGATCCTACAACGATTACCAAGTAAAACACAAAGGATCGACTAGTCACGACTAGCTAGCGCGGATGCGCGAGTGCGTGCACCGGGACCACTGTTCTCAAGTAGTAGTACCCTAGGATGTACTATCCAGGAGGTTCTACTTGAGAAGAGTGGTCCCGGTGCGCGCAGTCGCGCATCCGCGCTAAGCTAGTCGTGACTAGTCGATCCTACAACGATTACCTAACAAAGTAAATAAAACACAAAAACACAAAGGATCGACTAGTCACCACTAGCTAGCTCAGATGCGCGAGTACGCGAGTGCGCGCACCGGAATCACTGTTCTCAAGTAGTAACCCATCTGGTAAGGAATATATTATCAAATATAGTCTTCAGTTTCCTAGAAGACCAAGTGAGCACGTTGATATCCCATCTGGCTGTTGTTATTTAACCCTAGGCCATGCCTGATTGAGCCGAGCTAGGATTCGAAGTTGTTCTGGGATGTTACGCCAATGATGAACGAAGAAAAAGGAAAAAAACACATTTAAATGAAAGAAAACCAAAATACAAAACCTACTTGGTGTAAATCTACGGAGGAGGAAAGAGCTTTCTGTCGCGATGGTCACGTTTAGAGCGATAATATAAATGGCGACTAGAGGTAAATAGAAAGCGACGAAGTGAGACGGGGGGGGGAAGGAAATATTGGATTGTCATTGGTCAGTTTAGGTCAGGTGACTAGACGAACGTTGAAGGCGCGTGGCTTGGTGCTTAGGCTGTCGGACTCTCAGTATTACGATGCGTGTTCGATTCTCGGACAGGGAGAAGCCATGTGCTTTGAAGATGGTATTTTATTTTGGCGATGCTTCGGTATATGTACCGGTGTACTTCCGGAAGTACCGGATACATTTCAAAAAGTGTTTTGTTTTTTTTATATATAAGGGGTTAGGGTTAGGATTTGGGTTAGGGTTAGGGTTTGTTTTAGGGTTAGGGTTAGGGTATGTGGCGATGCTTTGGTATATGTACACTGTGGAGGCGCAATGGCCCAGTGGTTAGGGCAGCGGACTCGCGGTCATAGGATTGCGATTTCGATTCCCAGACCGGGCGTTGTGAGTGTTTATTGAGCGAAAACACCTAAAAGCTCCACGAGGCTCCGGCAGGGGATGGTGGTGATCCCTGCTGTACTCTTTCACCACTCTTTCTCCCACTCTTACTTCCTGTTTCTGTTGTACCTGTATTTCAAAGGGCCGGCCTTGTCACTCTCTGTGTCACGCTGAATATCCCCGAGAACTACGTTAAGGGTACACGTGTCTGTGGAGTGCTCAGCCACTTACACGTTAATTTCACGAGCAGGCTGTTCCGTTGATTCGGATCAACCGGAACCCTCGTCGTCGTAACCGACGGAGTGCTTCCATATGTACACACGTGACTTTGTTTACATTTCTGAAGATAACAGAAACCCCTTTCTCCCTACCCTAACCCCAATGTATAAAAAAAAACACGGCATCGCCTTTATTTTCATACGAGACCTATCACAACATTGATTGTATGGCGTAACTTCGATATAGGTACCGGATACATTTCAAGAAAGTGTTTTTTATATATATATATATATATGGGGGGGGCGGTTAGGGCTAGGGTTAGTGTTAGGGGTGGGAGAAAAGGGTTTCTGTTATCTTCAGAAATGTAAGCAAACCCACTTACGGTACCTATACCGAAGGATCGCCGGGTGTATTTATGTAATCATTATAGCTCAACGTTTATTATTATACTAGCAGTATCGCCCGGCGTTGTTCGGGTTTGTAAGGGAAATAACTAAATAAGCATTTTTAGAGAGTAATAACCAAAAAATGCATTAAAAATGGGAAAAAAATTATGGTAAATTTTTTTTTTAATCGTTGACTCATCGTAGACATTTTTAGAGAGTTACTTCCCTTATATAATATCGAAAAAATGCATTAAAATGGAAAAAAATTATGGTAAATTTTTTTTTAAATCGTAGACTCATCGTAGACGCGCGCTAATACCCAGAAGGGCTCGATATGAACCACGACTATAAGATACCCGATTTTGGTTAAACTGCACCGCAAAATGTGGGAGTAGTTAGGAATCTAAATCGTAGGGGACAGACACACAACTTCACTTTTATATATAAAGATTTACACATACGCATAAATGTTTACCTACTATATGATGACATTCGTACGCTGGGTCATAGAACGGTATACTTACATAGTGTACCCCTCTCACTGATTTTATTTCCTCATAACTTCCAGCAAAATAGATATTTTAAAATTAATTTGTTTTTACAAATATACTTCAGATGTATTGGAATTTGGGATCTTTTCCGTTTGAATGGCAGTTTTTTTAAAATAATTTCTAGGTAACTAAAAAATTTTAAACTTCCTATACTGGTAGAATGTGTTTATAAAAACATCTTTTTCTCTTGGCTTTATTGAGAAAATTCTATTGTTTGTAAGATATTTGTTGTTTTTTCTTCAATTTCTGCAATTTCAACCAATCAATGACGTCTATTGAGGTAAAAAAACATTCTGTGCCGTATGAATATGTCCCTCGTTTAGAAACAGATTGGGTTTATTTACATTTCGGAAGAAAAAAAAGATCCCCTAACCCTAAAACAGATTGAAATGCAATAGATCGATTCTAGGGTCATAATTATGGGTGACAATTTCATATGACACCGCTAGAAAAAGCTGCCGTTCAAACCGAAAAGATCCATAAAATGGAAGCATGCAAAAATAAAAACATCATTTTCCATCTTAATGCGAAATTTGTTTCATTTTGAAAAATAAAAATCTATTTTATAGTTTATTATCATTTACATTTTGAACCATTTACATATTTTTGAGGGCATCAACCTGTAACAAAAAAATTTAGCCATTCTGTTGTAACAATACAATCCCAACATTCTGCAGAAACAATAATTTGACATTCTACTACCAAAACAATATAATTTTGACACTTTGCCGTAACAATAAGATTCTGACATTTTCTATAACTTATATACTCTTTGCTCTTTTATTTGTTTCATTATTTTGACTGCGGCCATGCTGGAGCACCGCCTTTAGTCGAGCAACTCGACCCCGGGACTTATTCTTTGTAAGCCCAGTACTTATTCTATCGGTCTCTTTTTGCCGAACCGCTAGGTGACGGGGACGTAAACACACCAGCATCGGTTGTCAAGCAATGCTAGGGGAACAAACACAGACATAAATATATATATATATATAGGAGTGGCTGTGTGGTAAGTAGCTTGCATACCAACCACATGGTTCAGGGTTCAGTCCCACTGCGTGGCACCTTGGGCAAGTGTCTTCTACTATAGCCTCGGGCCGACCAAAGCCTTGTGAGTGGATTTGGTAGACGGAAACTGAGAGAAGCCCGTCGTATATATGTATATATATATATATGTGTATGTGTTTGTATATGTTTGTGTGTCTGTGTTTGTCCCCCCCCCCAACATCGCTTGACAATCGATGCTGGTGTGTTTACATCCCCGTAACTTAGCGGTTCGGCAAAAGAAACCGATAGAATAAGTATTAGGCTTACATAAGAATAAGTCCTGGGTTTGATTTGCTCGACTAAAAGGTGGTGCTCCAGCATGGCCACAGTAAAATGACTGAAACAAGTAACAGAATATATATATACATATATACAACAGGCTTCTTTCAGTTTCCGTCTACCAAATCCACTCGGCCCGAGGCTATAGTAGAAGACACTTGCCCAAAATGCCACGCAGTGGGACTGAACCAGGAACTATGTGGTTGGTAAGCAAGCTACTTACCACACAGCCACAGACAACTGACCTTTGGAGAAGTGTTTCTCAACCTTTTTACCCTTGTGGGATCTTTTCGGTTTGAATGGCAGTTTTTTAAAATAATTTCCACGTAACTAAAAAATTTTAAACTTTGTATTCTGGTAGAATGTGTTTATAAAACATCTTTTTCTCTTGGCTTTATTGAGAAAATTCTATAGTTTGTAAGATATTAGTTGGGTTTTTTTCTTCAATTTCTGCAATTTCAACCAATCAATGACGTCTATTGAGGTAAAAAAAAAAAACATTCTGTGCCGTATGAATATGTCCCTCGTTTAAGAAACAGATTGGGTTTATTTACATTTCTGAAGAAAAAAATGATATCCTTCCCCCCACCCCTAACCCTGACTCTAACCCTAACCCTAAAATAGATTGAAATGCAATAGATCGATACTAGGGTCATAATTATGGGTGATAATTTCATATGACACCACTAGAAAAAACTGCCGTTCAAACCGAAAAGATCCCCCTTGTGTAACCCCTAAAATAAATTACATTTCTCAAGGAATCTCTGCACAAAAAAAAGTTATATACCAGATCTTTCTCATATTCTTTTCATCGTAGTTCACGGGGTAGATATCTGAGTGGTTTGTGTCAGGAAGGTCATCCACCTGTAAAACTCCTGCCAAAACAGTAACAAAAGTCTGGTGCAGGCTTCGGCCTGGCCGGCTCTTGTACTGTCCCATCCATGCTAGCATGGAAGACAGACGTTAAACGATGAAGATGATATATACGCCGGGCGAAATGCATAGCCGTATTTCGTCTCCGCCGAGGTCGACTTTGCCTTTCATCCTTCCGGGGTCGATAAATTAAGTATCAGTTATGCACTGGGGTCGATGTAATCGACTTAATACCTATGTCTGTCCTTGTTTGTCCCCTCTATGTTTAGCCTCTTGTGGGTAGTAAAGAAATAGGTATTTCGTCTGCCGCTATGTTCTGAGTTCAAATTCTGCCGAAGTCGACTTTGCCTTTCATCCTTCCGGGGTCGATAAATTAAGTACCAGTTACGCACTGGAGTCGATGTAATCGGCTTAATCCGTTTGTCTGTCCTTGTTTGTCCCCTCTATGTTTAGCCCCTTGTGGGCAATAAAGAAATAGGTATTTCTTCTGCCGCTATGTTCTGAGTTCAAATTCTGCCGAGGTCGACTTTGCCTTTCATCCTTCCGGGGTCGATAAATTAAGTACCAGTTACGCACTGGGGTCGATGTAATCGACTTAATCCGTTTGTCTCTCCTTGTTTGTCCCCTCTATGTTTAGCCCCTTGTGGGTAGTAAAGAAATTGGTATTTCGTCTGCCACTATGTTCTGAATTCAAATTCCGCCGAGGTCGACTTTGGCTTTCATCCTTCCGGGGTCGATAAATTAAGTACCAGTTACGCACTGGGGTCGATGTAATCGACTTAATCCGTTTGTCTCTCCTTGTTTGTCCCCTCTATGTTTAGCCCCTTGTGGGTAGTAAAGAAATAGGTATTTCGTCTGCCACTATGTTCTGAATTCAAATTCCCCCGAGGTCGACTTTGGCTTTCATCCTTCCGGGGTCGATAAATTAAGTACCAGTTACGCACTGGGGTCAATGCAATCGACTTAATCCGTTTGTCTGTCCTTGTTTGTCCCCTCTATGTTTAGCCCCTTGTTGGTAGTAAAGAAATAGGTATTTCGTCTGCCGCTATGTTCTGAGTTCAAATTCCGCCGAGGTCGACTTTGCCTTTCATCCTTCCGGGGTCGATAAATTAAGTACCAGTTACGCACTGGGGTCGATGTAATCGACTTAATCCGTTTGTCCCCTCTATGTTAAGCCCCTTGTGGGTAGAAAAGAAACAGATATATATGTAACGGCAAAAAGGGATTGGTAAACAATAATAAGATAATGTCGAAGTCAGCAGTTTTGACGCCTAAAATTTGTTGTAACGTTGCATACTGTAGGATGTGAAAATTGTTTTAACATTGAACTAGCAGTGTCGCCCGGCGTTGCTCGGATTTGTAAGGGAAATAACTATATAAGCATTTTTAGAGATGTAAAGTATAATAGCCATCTAAATATGGCTAACCACAAAGGTGGGGGTGTTACTGTAGCTTTTTACATTCTGAGATTTAATAATACATTTTTAGAGAGTTACTTCATTTATATAATAGCAAAAAAATGCATTAAAAATGGGAAAAAATGATGGTAAATTTTTTAAAAAATCGTTGACTCATCGTAGACATTTTTAGAGAGTTACTTCATTTATATAATAGCAAAAAAATGCATTAAAAATAGGAAAAAATTATGGTAAATTTTTTTTTAAATCGTTGACTCATCGTAGACATTTTTAGAGAGTTACTTCCCTTATATAATAGCAAAAAAATGCATTAAAAATGGGAAAAAATTATGGTAATTTTTTTTTAAATCGTTGACTCATCGTAGACATTTTTAGAGAGTTACTTCCCTTATATAATAGCAAAAAATGCATTAAAAATAGGAAAAAATGATGGTAATTTTTTTTTAAAATCGTTGACTCATCGTAGACGCACGCTAATACCCAGAAGGACTCAATATGAATCACGACTATAAGATACCCGCTTTTGGTTAAACTGCACCGCAAAATGTGGGAGTAGTTAGGAATCTAAATCGTAGGAGACAGCACACAACCTCACTTTTATATATAAAGACTAGCAGTATCGCCCGGCGTTGCTCGGGTTTGTAAGGGAAATAACTATATAAGCATTTTTAGAGATGTAAAGTATAATAGCCATCTCAATATGGCTAACCACAAAGGGAGGTGTTACTGTAGCTTTTTACGTTCTGAGATTTAATAATACATTTTTAGAGAGTTACTTCCCTTATATAATAGCAAAAAATGCATTAAAAATGGGAAAAAATGATGGTAAATTTTTTAAAAATCGTTGACTCTCATCGTAGACATTTTTAGAGAGTTACTTCATTTATATAATAGCAAAAAAATGCATTAAAAATAGGAAAAAATTATGGTAAATTTTTTTTTAAATCGTTGACTCATCGTAGACATTTTTAGAGAGTTACTTCCCTTATATAATAGCAAAAAATGCATTAAAAATGGGAAAAAATTATGGTAATTTTTTTTTAAATCGTTGACTCATCGTAGACATTTTTAGAGAGTTACTTCCCTTATATAATAGCAAAAAAATGCATTAAAAATAGGAAAAAATGATGGTAATTTTTTTTTAAATCGTTGACTCATCGTAGACGCACGCTAATACCCAGAAGGACTCAATATGAATCACGACTATAAGATACCCGCTTTTGGTTACACTGCACCGCAAAATGTGGGAGTAGTTAGGAATCTAAATCGTAGGAGACAGCACACAACCTCACTTTTATATATAAAGACTAGCAGTATCGCCCGGCGTTGCTCGGGTTTGTAAGGGAAATAACTATATAAGCATTTTTAGAGATGTAAAGTATAATAGCCATCTCAATATGGCTAACCACAAAGGGAGGTGTTACTGTAGCTTTTTACGTTCTGAGATTTAATAATACATTTTTAGAGAGTTACTTCCCTTATATAATAGCAAAAAAATGCATTAAAAATGGGAAAAAATTATGGTAAATTTTTTTTTAAATCATTGACTCATCGTAGACATTTTTAGAGAGTTACTTCCCTTGTATAATAGCGAAAAAATGCATTAAAAATGGGGGAAAATGATGGTAAATTTTTTTTAAATCGTAGACTCATCGTAGACGCACGCTAATACCCAGAAGGGCTCGATATGAATCACGACTATAAGATACCCGCTTTTGGTTACACTGCACCGCAAAATGTGGGAGTAATTAGGAATCTAAATCGTAGGACACAGACACACAACTTGACTTTTATATATAAAGACTAGCAGTATCGCCCAGCATTGCTCGGGTTTGTAAGGGAAATAACTATATAAGCATTTTTAGAGTTATAGCCAAAAAATAGCAAAAAAATGCATTAAAAATGGAAAAAATATGATGGTAAATTTTTTTTTAAATCGTTGACTCATCGTAGACATTTTTAGAGAGTTACTTCCCTTTAAAAAAATATGCATGAAAATGGAAAAAAATTATGGTAAATTATTTTTTGTAATCGTAGACTCATCGTAGACGCACGCTAATACACAGAAGGGCTCGATATGAATCACGACTATAAGATACCCGCTTTTGGTTAAACTGCACCGCAAAATGTGGGAGTAGTTAGGAATCTAAATCGTAGGAGACAGACAGCACACAACCTCACTTTTATATATAAAGATTACGTTACAATACCTTGCCTCGACGGGCAGGTTTTGATACATCCAAAAGCATGCGAAGTAAAGTTTGTGTTTGTGTCCTCTTCATTGTTTAGTAGTAATTACAGAAAGAGATAGAATAATGTTGTAAGAGAACAGAATTAGAGCTAGAGAGAATTGTAGGGTGTTGTCTCGCAGTTGCTTTCTCCCTCTGACCAAGGTTCTAGCTGGTCAGACAGACCTAGTTGAGTCGTCGCCGACTGTAAAATAAGCTGAGATGAGTGAGTGAATGCGATCTCAATCCGTGATATGAAAGATCTTCCTGCAGGGTTGCAGCGTGTGAAATGCCTTGAAGGTGGAATGCCCGAAGTGAAATGTGCCTGGTGCTGTTGCCGTGGTTAATTGCTGAGTTAGCAAGGACGACGGTGTAACATGCTGCAGTGATGCGCGAGACAGATAATTTTCTCTGTTAATTACGTGACCAAACAGGGGTCTAACAGGGGGAAATTATGTCTAAACATGAGCGCAGAGCATGTAATCGTCCGACTTTGATGGCATGTACTGCCCTCTCACTCAATAATAATAATAATAATGATAGCAAATATTCTGCGCAATACCACAGATTTGCTTGTCAGTTGTTTGACCTTAACCAGTTGAGCATGTCCCTTAGTGGCTGACGATATGTGCATCTCTGATCACGAGCAGAAGTAGTGGGGGAGCATAATAGCCATGTGTTGAGAGGGATTCTTTGGGGTTTGAATGATTCAGCTCTGGAAACATGGGTGGTTCTTTCAACATCCTTAAACAACCCTTATTCAGGAACCTTTTGAGCGGGATGGGCTACTCAACCTGAAAAAAATTCTAACTGGGCCCCACCTGCAAGGTCATGCACTGTTTATCTTCATATGAGATCACCATGTCGTGCACATATGGTTGTGATGCATGTGCCTGGTGTACCCTTATCAGACAGGAAGTCATGATGGGTATACTGCGCTTCGTATATTTTACCCCAGTGCCACTTTGATGGCATGAATTGCTCTCTCACTCAATAATAATAGTAATAATAATAATAATAATAACAGTTTCATATTTTTCCACATGGCCAGCAATTTGTCGGGAGGGGATGATTCAGTTACATCGAACTTAGTTTTCAACTGGTACTTAATTTTATCAACCCCGAAAGGATGAAAGGCAAAGTCGACCTCGGTGGAATTTGAACTCAGAACGTAACGGCAGACGAAATACCGATAAGAGATACAAATATTCAGAAAACTTAACATCGGTCGAAGGATTGCCTGGCATTTGAAGTGTCCATTGTTTTGTTTCTTTTCAATGCTATTACGTTTTTTTAAAAAATAACAAAATAAAACCAGTAAAGCACCAGACTTGATTGTGTTCCCATTATCCGACAATCCTATAAAAGAAGATCTGTTTATAAAAGCATTGGTTAAATGAAAAGTCACTCGTTCACAGAGTGAAGTTGGGCTTTCACTGAAAGGACTTAAGAGATTGCAAGATCCACAACAAGCAAATTCCTAAAATGAATTTCGTGTATACTATTATATTTTTCTTGCAACTCCCCGTGTTGCTGTCTGCGGAGAAAACTTTTACGGCCGCCGTTTTTGAGCCGACGATACCAAGGAGATCATCCATGGGTTTGGTTTCGCGTGACAATGCCATCGAACAAATGAAGAATATCCTGAAAGGATACGCTGAGGTTGCTGCAACGGCTAGCAAAAAGGTTTGTAAATATCTTACAGAAAGTATTATTGCTTTATTTTGACACATTCTACCAGTATACGAAGTTAACTAGAAATTGTTTGCCGTTCAAAAGGAAAAGATCCAAAAAGTATTTACTTTGTGTAAAAAAAATATGGCAATCTTTCGTCTCTAGTAGACCTTTCCGTCGATTTCCGTAAAAAACTTTTTTGTTTTTTACATATGGGCTTGCAGGAACTTTTGAAGTAATGAGAGCGAAAGAGACTAAGAGAAAGGATACGCTGAGGTTGCTGCAAAGGCGAGCAAAACGGTTTGTAAATATCTTACAGAAAGTATTTTACAAATGCAGTCCGGTACTATTTAAGAAGAGTGGTCCCGGTGCGCGCACTCGCGTAGACGCGCATCCGCTAGAGCTAGTCGTGACTAATCGATCCTTACTTTCTGTTTTTTGTGTTTTATTTACTTTGTTTAAAAAAATTGCCTTGTGAGTGGATTTGGTAGACGGAAACTGAAAGAAGCCCATCGTATATATGTATATGTATATATGCGTGTGTGTGTTTGTGTGTCTGTGTTTGTCCCCCCTAGCATTGCTTGACAACCGATGCTGGTGTGTTTACGTCCCCCCATTAGCGGTTCGGCAAAAGAGACCGATAGAATAAGTACTGGGCTTACAAAGAATAAGTCCCAGGGTCGATTTGCTCGACTAAAGGCGGTGCTCCAGCATGGCCACACTCAAATGACTGAAACAAGTAAAAGAGTAAAAGAGTAAAAAAGAGTAATTAATAAAAAAAAATTTAGGGTTAGGGTTAGGGAGGAGGTTTAGGGTTAGTTACAGGATGTTGTCTCAGTTTTAGACGCAGCAAACGATTTTAGCTCAAAAGAGAGCATAGGGTTGGTTAAAATTCGAAAAATTAAACAACGTTAAACAAACAAATTACAATTTTCTCAAGAAAGCCAAGAGAAAAAAATGTTTTTATTTTCACACATTCTACCAGTATACGAAGTTTTAAAGTGTTTAGTTAACTAGAAATTGTCTGCCGTTCAAAAGGAAAAGATCCAAAAGGTATTTACTTTGTGTAAAAAAATATTTATTTTGTGTTTTATTTACTTTGCTAGGTAGTCGTGGTAAGATCGTCTAGTCACGACTAGCTAGCGCGAGTGCGCGCACCGGCGCCATTCTTTTTAAGTAGTAGCTGCACTCCTTTGATATAAAACAAACATTAATATATTATGATAATAAGCTTTGTTCTTGCATACATTAATTTATTACTGGATAAGTACGACTTATATGTATATATATATATATATATGTGTGTGTGTGTACTCATCCAACATGCTAGAAACAGCAGCTATGTTCCTCATCAATACATAAATTTCATTATCAAAAATCCATTTAAAGGAAACTACAGGCTATTTTAAAGAAAACCTGAAAAAAAAACGGGATGGTCATGGATGGTTATTGGTCTGCTCGACTTGCGACAGACTCGTCTAAACACAAATGTCTGTCGATCTGCAAAATAAATCAAATCACCACTTGGAAAGGATCAGTAAATCTATTGTTGTTGTTACACACACATATATATATATAGAAGCACTGCTCTGATCATATATATATATATATATTTTAGAGGGAAACCACTATGT
>NC_043025.1:9828968-9833968 GCF_006345805.1 Octopus sinensis
GGCCGGTATCCCCGATGGAGATGTTAGCTTTCGCAAACTAAAGATGACGGCTCATAATTTTAATACTTCTTATTTTTTCCCCCATATTGCGACATTCAATTCAAGTACTTACGATATCAATACATCTTGGGAGCATGACAGAGGAGAAATAGAAATTACAGAACCTGTTAAAAAGGTTTTTAACGCTGTTATATTCGGAAGATTGTATCCCAATTCAGCTACAGCCACATTCGCAATATTTCCAGCCATTCTATTGATCTTGTTAAATTTAATATCGAAGGAACTTCTTGTTTAAGATATTCCCCCTTTCTTGTCCTCCTCGCGCTCAACTGCACTTTTGTGGAACTTCCTTGAAGCCGGTTTTATTATCCTCATCTCCTGACCTTCAACACAAAACAAATCTTATGTACATGACACGGGTTATCAGTAACATTCGACTTCGGAAAATCTCTCTCTATATATAAACGGCTGTTTGTCTGTGTGTGTGTCAGGTTGTACCCTCACCCTGACTACGGCTTTCAACCGTTCCCCCAGTTCTGAAGAAAATCGATAAATTCGACGTGGGGTCGAGAATAAGAAACACAAACCACAGACTGTCTAGGGGACGCAACTCGACCTTTTTAACTCTCAAAAAAAATCTCTCTATATATAAACGGAAGTTTGTCTGTCTGCGTGTCTGTGTGTGTGTCAGGTTGTACCCTCACCCTGACCACGGCTTTCAACCGATTCTGATGAAACTTGACACACACATAGCCCAATGTCATAATTCAAAACTAACGCATCGAAAATTTTGAAAAGTTCCCCCAGTTCTGAAAAAAATCGATAAATTCGACATGGGGGTCGAGAATCAGAAACACAAACCACAGACTGTCATGGGGACGCAACTCGACCTTTTTAACTCTCAAAAAAAAAATTTACCATCATTTTTTTCCCATTTTTTTGCTATTTTTTGGCTATAACTATCTAAAAATGCTTTATAGTTATTTCCCTTACAAACCCGAGCAACGCCGGGTGATACTGCTAGTAGTAAATAAAGACTAATTATGATTACGTATAAAGCATTTAATTGATATCACATGGTTATTGCCCCTCCATCATATTTCGAAAAGTATGAAAACGTTATGGACACTGTCTCCAAATTCACTGACTAAATCATATCAAAATGATACGTTAAAAATAAGAAACGTCATTTGTTTTATTCATTAATCAATAAAATCCATATTCTCTTAATCATACTTGTTGTTGATTTTTTTAATATTCAATGTTAAAACAATTTTCAAATAATTCAATTATGGTAATATTTTCAAGTGACTAGGGTGGCGAGCTGGCAGAGACGTTAGCACGCCGGGCGAAACGCTTAGCGGTATTTCGTCTGCCGTTACGTTCTGAGTTCAAATTCTGCCAAGGACCACTTTGCCTTTCATCCTTTTGGGGTCGATAAATTGAGTACCAGTTACGCGCTAGGATCGATATAATCGACTTAATCCGTTTGGCTGTCCTTGTTTCTCCTCTCTGTGTTTAGCCCCTTGTGGGTAGTAAAGAAATAGGTATTTCGTCTGCCGCTACGTTCTAAGTTCAAATTCCGCCGAGGACCACTTTGCCTTTCATCCTTTTGGGGTTGATAAATTAAGTACCAGTTATGCACTAGGGTCGATATAATCGACTTATTCCGTTTGGCTGTCCTTGTTTGTCCTCTCTGTGTTTAGCCCCTTGTGGGTAGTAAAGAAATAGGTACTTCGTCTGCCGTTACGTTCTGAGTTCAAATTCCGCCGAGGACCACTTTGCCTCTCATCCTTTTGGGGTTGATAAATTAAGTACCAGTTACGCGCTAGGATCAATATAATCGACTTAATCCGTTTGGCTGTCCTTGTTTGTCTCCTCTGTGTTGAGCCCCTTGTGGGTAGTAAATAAATAGGTATTTCGTCTGTCTGTATGTTCTGAATTGAAATTATGCTGTTGTCAACTTTGCCTTTCATCCTTTTGGGGTTGATAAATTAAGTACCAGTTATGCACTAGGGTCGATATAATCGACTTATTCCGTTTGGCTGTCCTTGTTTGTCCTCTCTGTGTTTAGCCCCTTGTGGGTAGTAAAGAAATAGGTACTTCGTCTGCCGTTACGTTCTGAGTTCAAATTCCGCCGAGGACCACTTTGCCTCTCATCCTTTTGGGGTTGATAAATTAAGTACCAGTTACGTACTCGGGTCGATATAATCGACTTAATCCGTTTGGCTGTCCTTGTTTGTCCCCTCTGTGTTTAGCCCCTTGTGGGTAGTATATAAATAGGTATTTCGTCTGTCTGTATGTTCTGAATTGAAATTCCACTGTCGTCAACTTTGTCTTTCATCCTTTCGGGGTCGATAAATTAAGTACCAGGGAAATACTGGGGTCAATGTAATCGACTTACTCCACCTTACAAAATTTCAGACCTTGTTCCTATAGCAGAAAGGATCATTATTATTGTTATTTTTATTATTATTATTATTATTTTATTATTATTATTATTATTTTATTATTATTATTATTATTATTATTGAGTGAGAGAGCAGTGCATGCCATCAAAGTGACAAAAGTAAAATATACAAAGCTCAGTATACCCATCGTGAATACCCGTCTGATAAGGGTACACCAGGCACATGCATCACAACCATATGTGCGCGACATGGTGATCTCATATCAAGATAAACAGCACATGACCTTGCAGGTGGGGCCCAGTTAGAATTTTCTTCTGGTCGAGTGGCCCATCCCGCTGAAAAGGTCTCTGAATAAGGGTTGTTTCCAGAGGTGAATTATTCAAACCTCAAAGAATCGCTCTCAACACATGTCTATGATGCTCCCCCACTACTTCTGCTCGTGATCAGAGATGCACATATCGTCAGCCACTAAGGGACATTCTCAACTGGTTATGGTCAAACAACTGACAAGCAAATCTGTGGTATTGAGCAGAATATTTGCTTTGGCCCATCTTTTATACCAAGACAAAACAATATAAATGATAACACTTCCAATCTGTTAAGATCAGAAGCCACGAGAGCCACTGCCTGGTGCTTATTATTATTATTATTATTATTATTATTATTATTATTATTATTATTATTATTAGAGTTCAAATTCCGCCGAGATCGACTTTGCCTTTCATTCTTTCGGGGTCGATTAAATAAGTACCAGTTAAGCACTGGCGTCGATGTAATCGACTTAATCTCCTTATATGTCCTTGTTTGTCCCCTCTATGTTTAGCCCCCTGTGGACAATAACGAAAAATATTATTATTATTATTATTATTATTATTATTATTATTATTATTATTATCATTATTATCATTATTATTATTATTATTATTATTATATCATTATCATATTTATTATTATCATTATCATTATTATTATCAATTATTATTATCATTATTATTATTATTATTATTATATTATTATTATTATTATATTATTATTATTATATTATTATTATTATATTATCATTAGTATTATTATTATTATTATTATAACCCCTATCTGTAATTTTAATGAAATTCGAAACATAGATATTCCAGTTCATTACAGAAAATATAACAGAAAAGTCTAATTCTTCAACTGCATGTAACACGGGCAACGCCGGGTATCTCTGTTAGTATTTTATAAAAGTGAAACTGTTCTCAGTTTGTGGAGGCGCAATGGCCCAGTGGTTAGGGCAGCGGACTCACGGTCGTAGGATCGCGGTTTCGATTCCCAGACCGGGCATTGTGAGTGTTTATTGAGCGAAAACACCTAAAAAGCTCCACGAGGCTCCGGCAGGGGATGGTGGTGATCCTGCTGTACTCTTTCACCACCAAACTTTCTCTCACTCTTCTTCCTGTTTCTGTTGTACCTGTATTTCAAAGGGCCGGCCTTGTCACTCTCTGTGTCACGCTGAATCTCCTCAAGAGCTATGTTAAGGGTACTCTTGTCTGTGGAGTGCTCAGCCACTTGCACGTTAATTCCACGAGCAGGCTGTTCCGTTGATTCGGATCAACCGGAACCCTCGTCATCGTAACTGACGGAGTGCTCCTATGTGTAGTACCTGTATTCCAAAAGGCCAGCCTTGTCGCATTCAGGGGTTGCGAGTCTGTGGAGTGCTCAGCCACTTGCACGTTAATTCCACGAGCAGGCTGTTCCGTTGATTCGGATCAACCGGAACCCTCGTCATCGTAACTGACGGAGTGCTCCTATGGTAGTACCTGTATTCCAAAGGGCAGCCTTGTCGCATTCAGGGGTTGCGAGTCTGTGGAGTGCTCAGCCACTTGCACGTTAATTCCACGAGCAGGCTGTTCCGTTGATCGGATCAACGGAACCCTCGTCATCGTAACTGACGGAGTGCTCCTATGTGTAGTACCTGTATTCCAAAAGGCCAGCCTTGTCGCATTCAGGGGTTGCGAGTCTGTGGAGTGCTCAGCCACTTGCACGTTAATTCCACGAGCAGGCTGTTCCGTTGATTCGGATCAACCGGAACCCTCATCGTCGGAACCTGACGGAGTGCTCCTATATATTCTCCGTTTGCCAAACTGGGAAAGAACAAAGAAAGAATCAAGAGATTTTTTTTAAGGAAAGGAGAAAAAAAACGAAATTTTACATGGAATCACAGGCATGACTGTGTGGTTTGGAAGTTTGCTTTACAACCACATGGTTTCAAGTTCAGTCCCACTACATGGCACCTTAAACAAATTATTTTTTTTACTACCCACAAGGGGCTAAACATAGAGAGGACAAACAAGGACAGACAAACGGATTAAGTCGATTACATCGACCCCAGTGCGCAACTGGTACTTAATTTATCAACCCCGAAAGGATGAAAAGCAAAGTTGACCTCGGCAGAATTTGAACTCAGAACGTAACGGCAGACGAAATACCTATTTCTTTACTACCCACAAGGGGCTAAACACAGAGAGGACAAACCAGGACAGACAAACGGATTAAGTCGTTACATCGACCCCAGTGCGCAACTGGTACTTAATTTATCAACCCCGAAAGGAT
>NC_043025.1:9841468-9854207 GCF_006345805.1 Octopus sinensis
CTGAGGTTCTGTTAGACATGAATTCATACTGAAGTGAACAACATGCATTATATTTACACACGCTAACAACGCCCGAATACTTATGAAGCATCACAGCAGATACAGGGAAAAGATTTGTCATGGTTGCTGTTTTAACGTCGGGGTTGTCTGATTCGGGAACCTTACGTATTGGGGGGCAGGGAAATGTCCTTTTTGACTTTTCAAGATTTTTAACTTGTAACTGAATATATTCATCTGAAGGAGCAGGGTTTAAGGGGTTATATACATAACGATTTATTGAGGGTGTGTATATTCCGCTTCCGCCTCGTACGAAATTGTTTATTTTGATATTCGCAGAAATAAGGTTTATATTAAAGGCTTTGGCAATTGAATTGTGGAATAAGGACGAGAAAAAGAAAGGAGGGGTATCAAACCATAGATTTGGAAAAAGAATATTTGAAACTTGATGTTTCATCACTAATTCATTTAGCGAATCATTGAAGTATATATCAAAACATACGATGCTTGCAAAACGGCCAAATGGGGTGTCAAACACTCCATATTCTGCAATCTTGGGGGAGTTGTAATAAGGCTCATAAAAAAGATGTTTTTTGTGATATCTAGAAACAAGGGCCCCTTCAGATGAATAGACAACATTCGTGTTATATTGGTAACGTCCATCGTAAGGGCAGTTTGCATCATCTGTACGATTGCAGGGTTGTATGTCTCCGACATTGACTACAAGATAAATCTTGTTCTTTTTGGCAATGCAGCTAATAACTTGCTGAATTTCTGTTCTTGGATAGAGATAAGGTTCATCACATGGAATCCACGGTTTCTCTTTGTTAGGCTCTGGTATAAGATCGAGAAAGTTCCTAATACCAAGACGAGTGACACCGTCCAAATGTGCAATAAGACCGTTTTCAGGAAATACCAAAATATCCACACCCTGAAAATATAAATGCAATATTCATATCAACAACAAAAATACATACACATACATACATACATACATACATACATACATACATACATACATACATACATACATACATATATACATGCACGCATGCATGCATGCATACATACATACATACATACATACATACATACATGCACGCATGCATGCATGCATACATACATACATACATACATACACACACATGTATATATACTTACAAAAGGCAGCAAGCTGGCAGAAACGTTAGCACGCCGGGCGAAATGCGTAGCAGTATTTCGTCTGCCGTTACGTTCTGAGTTCAAATTCCGGTGAAGTCGACTTTGCCTTTCATCCTTTCGGGGTCGATAAATTAAGTACCAGTTACGAACTGGGGTCGATGGAATGGAATTAATCCATTTGTCTGTCCTTGTTTGTCCCCTCTATGTTTAGTCCCTTGTGGGTAGTAAAGAAATATATATATTTACACAAGGGGGTACTGAAAAGTTACTGGGTTTGGGTAAAATAAAAAAACATGAGGATCAGTTAATTATGATTTTTTTCAACATATTTCCCTCTTAGATTCATACACATATTTCACACCCATATTGCAGCGGGTTTTCAGTTTTTCAAAGTTCTGTAAAAGGAATTGGAAGATTGAACCTCCAGGTAGGCCTTTCCGGGTTCCCTTAAAGCCAGGAACGCTGAAGGTTCGCTAACGATTCTGCCAGCTCACTGCCTTTGGATTATATTGATAAATGCTATATATATATATAGTAAGAAAGATTAGCAGTTTATATGAAACTGTTAATCATATAAACTGCTAATCTTTCTTAATTCTATTCTAAATTTAATATGTAACACTATTCCCTTAATGATACATTTATTTTCACTATAAATTTTGAATAAGTAAAATTCCCCTACAAATTGCTATTGAATTTATTTGACCTCTAGATGTTGACCTAAATTCTTTCTTACAATATATAAACATAAGTTAAAATAGAAACAATAATAAATAAAAAACCTTCTATTCTAGTGTTACCCTTAACTTTCTTACTGTATCTTCCTCTACTGATAACCGATGACCCCTTTAGTGTTTTCCTTTGATCTCTCTGTATTCTTTATCCTACCATTAACTCTGTGAGTTTCTAAGTTCAGAGCTGGCGGTGGTCAAACTTACTGTTCTTTTATGAATTTAAGATTCCTTCAACACTGACCTAGATTTTCTGTCACCACAGAAACAGACTAACCTTTGTCTGTGGAATCTTTATTCCCTCTTACTCCCCCACTCCTTTCCTCCCATAATGTCCTTTACTTTGGTTCCAGTATCTTTCCTCATGTCTCCTGGAACTTATATCTGCATCTTTATGGATGGATTTACCTTCTCAGAGGAGTTAATAATCATTTTAAAAACATTTTTTAAATAACTGTGCATCGTTGGAAAACATATAAAGTCTGCTTATTACCTTACTTCAAATTCATAGAACTCACTCTGAATCTCTCTATATATAAACGGCAGTTTGTCTGTGCGTGTTTCTGTGTGTCTGTTTGCTTGTACCCTCACCCTGACCACGGCTTTCAACCGATTCTGATGAAACTTGATACACACATAGCCCAATGTCATAATTCAAAACTAACGCAGCCAAAATTTTGAAAAGTTCCCCCAGTTCTGAAAAAAATCGATAAATTCGACATGGGGTCGAGAATCAGAAACACGAACCACAAACTGTCTAGGGGACGCAACTCCACCTTTTTTAAATCTCAAAAAAAAATTTACCATCATTTTTTTCCATTTTTTTGCTATTTTTTGGCTATAACTCTCTAAAAATGCTTTATAGTTATTTCCCTTACAAACCTGAGCAACGCCGGGCGATACTGCTAGTACTTCATAAGGATATTTACACTCTCTAGGATGTTTGGAAAACCTATATGTGATTTAGCTGATGAATACTTGACATTATATTTGCTGTAATATTTGCAGCTTCAAATAAAATGTTCTTAGTATGAAACAATTGTACTAAACTACTGATCCATTCTTGTTGCTTTTTTCTTGGTTATAATCACCCCACATAATTTTATGGTTAATACCATAAAGAATTCTGGCGCATCTAAGTTAAGTACCATATTCACTTGAATTCATTTGAATCTTAATTGTTTTGCTGAAATATATATATATTCACTAAATATATAAAACTTCAATTATCCGCGCTAAAGCACGGGGGCGAAACCCCATGGTCGTAACCTCAACCGTGTCTTTTCTGGTGTGATTTTTGCTACACAGGTATCGGTTAAATTTTGAATAATCCGTAACAAGATAATTCATTTATCCATTTCATTAAATATATATATATATATATATATATTGGAAGGTTTGGAGATGATGTACAGGTATTTTATATTAGAAGAAATGAGGTACTCAGAAAATCGGATGGTTTATATTTACAGATATTTATTTGTATATTACATTTTTTATATATATATCATATCATTCAGATCATTAGCGCTTTCTCCCATTCTAGTGGGGTTTTCAAATCAAACTAAGTTCCTGTGTGAAAAGTTTTGACCATTTTATAGTGGTATTGAGTTTGTAGTGGTGGGGAGGAATATAAGACAGTACAAGAGGGTGATGGGTGAGGAGAAAGTGAGAGAGAGCATGTGTGTGTGTGTGTGTGTGTTTGTATTTGGAATGAGTGCTAAAGAAAAAGAGGGGAAGAAGAAGAAAATAATTCTTTTTGCTCTGCTGGACAGGATGCTTACTCCAAGGTGGGGGTCTAAGATCTTGGGGAAAAAGAACTTCATTTTTGACCATTTCATAGTGTTATTGAGTGTGTGGTAGCGGGGAGGTAGACCATAACTTATATTTCCTTTTATCATTGTGAGAGAGAGAGAGAGTGTGTGTGTGTGTTTCCTGAGGGATGGTCAAATGGTTTTTTTGGGTTTAGTAAAGAAGAATTCTTTTTATGATTGTTTTGTGGTGGTGGGGGTGTCTGTGAGTTTGGAGAAGGAAAGAGAGGAGAAAAGGAAAAAGAAAAAAAACAACATATATATATGTCCAGAGCAGCGCTTCTATATAAATTTTCCTTGAGAACATTTCTTAGTGGTAAGACCATAGCGGATCTATTTCTAGCACAAGGGTGTCCACATAGTGGTTTCCCTCTCATATATATATATATATATATGATCAGAGCAGTGCTTCTATATATATGTGTGTGTGTGTAACAACAACAATAGATTTACTGATCCTTTCCAAGTGGTGATTTGATTTATTTTGCAGATCGACAGACATTTGTTTTTAGACGAGTCTGTCGCTAGTCGAGCAGACCAATAACCATCCATGACCATCCCGTTTTTTTTTAGGTTTTCTTTAAAATAGCCTGTAGTTTCTTTTAGATGGATTTTTGATAATGAGATTTATGTATTGAGGGGGAACGTAGCTGCTGTTTCTAGCATTTTGGATGAGTACACACACACACATATATATACATATAAGTCGTACTTATCCAGTAATAAATTAATGTATGCAAGAACGAAGCTTATTATCATAATATATTAATGTTTGTTTCATATCAAAGGAGTGCAGGTACTATTTAAGAAGAGTGGTGCCGGTGCGCGCACTCGCGCTAGCTAGTCGTGACTAGTCGATCCTACAACGACTACTCAGCAAAGTAAATAAAACACAAAATAAATATCTTGGCAATCTTTCGTCTCTAGTAGACCTTTCCGTCGATTTCCGTAAAAATTTTTTTTTTTTTACATATGGGCTTGCGGGAACTTTTGAAGTAATGAGAGCGAAAGAGACTAAGAGAAAGCGATTGTATGACGAGGGAAGTTCTTTTGAAGTTACCGTGCATGGCAAGCATTGATGTACATGTGTGTGTGTGTGTTTTTGATGGGGTGTGAGAGACAGACAGTATGTTGTGTAAGTGAAGTGCTTCTGTTAGTGTGTGTGAAGAGACAGAGTAATGTGTGAAAGAGAGAGATAACTGAAATTTTTTACTCGGTGTATGTGTATATGTATGTATATTACTTCAAAAGTTCCCGCAAGCCCATATGTAAAAAAAAAAAAAATTTTACGGAAATCGACGGAAAGGTCTACTAGAGACGAAAGATCGCCAATATTTTTTTTTACACAAAGTAAATACTTTTTGGATCTTTTCCTTTTGAACGGCAAACAATTTCTAGTTAACTAAACACTTTAAAACTTCGTATACTGGTAGAATGTGTCAAAATAAAGCAATAATACATTCTGTAAGATGTTTACAAACCTTTTTGCTGGCCCTTGCAGCAACCTCAGCGTATCCTTTTAGGACATGTTTCATTTGTTCGATGGCATTGTCGCGCGAAACCAAACCCATGGATGATCTCCTTGGTATCGTCGGCTCAAAAACGGCGGCCGTAAAAGTTTTCTCCGCCGCAGACAGCAACACGGGTAGTTGCAAGAAAAATATAATAGTATACACGAAATTCATTTTAGGGAATTTGTTTGTTGTGGATCCTTGCAATCTCTCAAGTCCTTTCAGTGAAAGCCCAACTTCACTCTGTGAACGAGTGACTTTTCATTTAACCAATGCTTTTATAAACAGATCTTCTTTTATAGGATTGTCGGATAATGGGAACACAATCAAGTCTGGTGCTTTACTGGTTTTATTTTGTTATTTTTTTAAAAATAGAATTGAAAAGAAATAAAACAAAGGACACTTCAAATGCCAGGCAATCCTTCGACCGATGTTGTTTTCAGAACATTTGTAAGCAGGGGGAATGGAGGTGGAGGTGAAGGAATTAAAAAAATCGTCGACACAAAACACTCCTTAATCGCAATAACTCTCTAATCACCTGTTATGCTTACACACACTTAAACGTGGTCGTTTTGTTCACTCATAGTAATTAATAGCTTGTTTTAACATGTTTGAGTGGGAATAAATATTGGTTCAAAATCTGGCTCGGCTGGTGCTTATTTTATCGATCTCGAGAGGACGAACGGTAAAGTCGATGTCGGCGAGCTGGCAGAAACGTTAGCACGCCGGACGAAATGCTTAGCGGTATTTCGTCTGCCGTTACGTTGTGAGTTCAAATTCCGCCGAGGTCGACTTTGCCTTTCATCCTTTCGGGGTCGATAAATTAAGTACCAGTTAAGCACTGGGGTCGATGTAATCGACTTAATACCTATGTCTGTCCATGTTTGTCCCCTCTATGTTCAGCCCCTTGTGGGTAATAAAGAAAAGAAAAAAAGAAAAAAAAAAAGAAAGAAAAAAAGAATAAATATTGGTTCAAAATCTGGCACAAGGCCAGGCTCAGCTGGTGCTTATTTTATCGATCTGGAGAGGATGAACGGTAAAGTCGATGTCGGCGAGCTGGCAGAAACGTTAGCACGCCGGACGAAATGCTTAGCGGTTTTCGTCTGTCGTTACGTTATGAGTTCAAATTCCGCCGAGGTTGACTTTGCCTCTCATCCTTTTGGGTCGATAAATTAAGTACCATCTCCGCACTGGGGTCGATGTAATCGACTTAATACCTATGTCTGTCCTTGTTTGTTCCCTCTATGTTCAGCCCCTTGTGGGCAATAAAGAAATATGTATATCGTCTGTTGTTACGTTCTGAGTTCAAATTCCGCCGAGGTTGACTTTGCCTTTCATCCTTTCGGGGTCGATAAATTAAGTACCAGTTCCGCACTGGGGTCGATGTAATCGACTTAATACCTATGTCTGTCCTTGTTTGTTCCCTCTATGTTTAGCCCCTTGTGGGCAGTAAAGAAATATGTATATCGTCTGTCGTTACGTTCTGAGTTCAAATTCCGCCGAGGTTGACTTTGCCTTTCATCCTTTCGGGGTCGATAAATTAAGTACCAGTTCCGCACTGGGGTCGATGTAATCGACTTAATACCTATGTCTGTCCTTGTTTGTTCCCTCTATGTTTAGCCCCTTGTGGGTAATAAAGAAATAGGTATTTGGTCAGTCGTTACGTTGTGAGTTCAAATTCCGCCGAGGTTGACTTTGCCTTCATCCTTCGGGGTCGATAAATTAAGTACCAGTTCCGCACTGGGGTCGATGTAATCGACTTAATACCTATGTCTGTCCTTGTTTGTTCCCTCTATGTTTAGCCCCTTGTGGGCAGTAAAGAAATATGTATATCATCTGTCGTTACGTTGTGAGTTCAAATTCCGCCGAGGTTGACTTTGCCTTTCATCCTTTCGGGGTCGATAAATTAAGTACCAGTTCCGCACTGGGGTCGATGTAATCGACTTAATACCTATGTCTGTCCTTGTTTGTCCCCTCTGTGTTTAGCCCCTTGTGGGCAGTAAAGAAATATGTATATCGTCTGTCGTTACGTTGTGAGTTCAAATTCCGCCGAGGTTGACTTTGCCTTTCATCCTTTCGGGGTCGATAAATTAAGTACCAGTTCCGCACTGGGGTCGATGTAATCGACTTAATACCTATGTCTGTCCTTGTTTGTTCCCCTCTACGTTTAGCCCCTTGTGGGTAATAAAGAAATAGGTAAAGTCGATGTCGGCGGAATTTGAACTCAGAAGGGAAAGACGGACGAAATGCTGTTAAACATTTTTGCCGGCTTGCGAACGTTTCTACTAACTCGCCACCTGAAAGTGGTCATAAATATCACCTCTCGGTATTAATATACGGGTTAGGGTTAGGGTTTTAGAGTTAGGGTTTTTGAGCTAGGTTTTATGGTTAGGGTTTTAGGGTTAGGGTTTTAGGGTAAGGGTTTTAGAGCTAGGTTTTATGGTTAGCGTTTTAGGGTTAAGGTTAGGGTTTTAGAGTTAGGGTTAGGGTTTTAAGGTTAGGGTTAGGGTTAGGGTTTTAAGGTTAGGGTTTTAGGGTTAGGGTTTTAGAGCTAGGTTTTATGGTTAGGGTTTTAGGGTTAGGGTTATAGTTTTAGAGTTAGGGTTAGGTTTGGGGTTTTAGGGTTAGGGTTGGGATTTGGGATTAGAGTTACGGAAACAAGCGAGAAATGAAGAAATTGGAGGTGGAGGGGTAGGGGGCAAATTTTTTTTCCGAAAATAGTTGCTGAAATCAAGAAATTGCCGAAGAAAGACTTTCACTTTTTCATGAACGGCTATCGAAAACGCTGGGGTTTTAATATGACAAAAGAAAATACAAAAATGGTGGGCTTTTATGCACATATGTACTAATGGACATCATATATATGTACAAAATGAAACTTGAGATTTCGAAAGAAATTGTGATGTGTACCACTATTTTCATTTTCACATCAAATTCCAATATAATCTGAATATATACATTCTGAAAAGTATTTGTAGCAAATTTCATTTAAAAATACCCAAGTTATGAGGAAACAAAGTCAACTCATGTGAATTTCCCGAAACCCCTCTTCCTAACCACAGAATTTTTTTAAATATTAAATTCCTATGTAAGCGGAATATACACAATCTAAAATACACCGTAGATCCTCAAGTATAATCCGCATTATTTTCCCAAAATTTAAAGGTCAAAATCCCTAGTGCGTACTATATATGAGGTTAAAAATGGAAATTATTTTCTAAGCAATGTCCAAGTCTCTATTTGCTGTCAGGCAATGTTTATTCAGACGCATTTTGTGATGTCGGGCTCGAAAATACCTTAAGCTAAGCCTGAAAGCAATGAAGTCATAAAAGAATCATCCATAACTTGCAATAAGCAACATTTATTAAACATTATTACTGTTATTTCTTTATTTTCTGCAAACAAAATGCACAAAAAAGCTACACGTTTGCATTATGTTATATATACAATAATAATAAAGGACGTTACTGTATACATTTTTACAAACTAAGGACGTTATATAGACCTCCTTAACTATTGTTAGAGAAGGGGTACGTATTATACACAAGGTTTAGGTTTTTCAGAGGTACAGACCCCTAAAAATCCTCTGCGTATACACGTTTGCATTATGTTATATATACAATAATAATAAAGGACGTTACCGTATACATTCTTACAAACCAAGGACATTATATAGACCTCCTTGACTCAAGTTAGAGAAAGGGTGCGTATTATACACAAGGTTTAGGTTTTTCAGAGGTACAGCCCTCTAAAAATCCCCTGCGTATTATACTCAAGGGCAGACTATACTCGAGGATTAACGGTATTTTTTGAAAATTTCATTAAAAAAATTTACATTTTTCTGGAAGTTGTGAGGCAACAAAGTCGATCGGGGAGGGGCACACATGTATAGGTAAACCGATATTTGCATTATTTTACAATAATCATTTCAAATCCTGCTCGGCTGGTTTTTGTCTTATCTTTCAGGGCCCAATAGAATGAGTTAATCGTAATAAAACAGAGTTGTAAACACCCCTGTACCTATCCATTCACATGCTGACGTCAGTAAAGTTGGTCAAAGAAAACCGGTCTTTTTACTTTTATTGGAATTGATATTGTATTTATTTAAGATGCCAAAGGTGTTGTGTTTTTGTTTTTATGAAGACGCTTCATGAATAATCTAATCTTCTCACGCCTTTGGTCATTGTTTTTTTAACGATAAAAATAGTATGATGACTTATAAAATATTTAGAGGATTATTAAGTTTTACAGGCCAGATGTTTAAAAAATATTGGAGTGTCTGATTCCGGGTTCAGTCCCACATGGTTCCGGGTTCAGTCCCACTGCGTGGCACCTTGGGCAAGTGTCTTCGACTATAACCTCGGGCCAACCAGAGCCTTGTGAGTGGATTTGGTAGACGGAAACTGAAAGAAGCCCGTCGTATATATATATATGCGTGTGTGTGTTTGTCCCCCCTAGCATTGCTTGACAACCGATGCTGGTGTGTTTATGTCCCCGTTACTTAGCGTTTCGGCAAAAGAGATCGATAGAATAAGTACTGGGCTTACAAAAAGAATAAGTCCCGGGGTCGAGTTGCTCGATTAAAGGCGATGCTCCAGCATGGCCGCGGTCAAGAGTAACATTAAAAGTAAAATATGTTTTATATGACACATTAGGGTTAGGGTTAGGGTCCGAAGGTTGAAAGTGTTTAGTTACAAAAAATTTATTTTGTCGATGTGCTGTTCAAAGGGTAAAGATCCCTTATATTATTTATTTAAACCCTTTACAAACTAGAAGGGTTATGGGTCAAGAGGAAAATACATCAATCAAATGTTGGCAAGGCCATCGGTTGAATAAAACAACATTGTTCCTCAACAGAACAATAAGGCTCTAAAGTTAGGAGGAAATTTACCCATTCAGTTTCAAAACTCAGGTGGAGCCAAAAGAGGTCTCTACACATACATACATACATATATCCAGACAACTTCAGCTTTATATATATATATATATATATATATATATATATATATATATATATATATATCTTCTTCTTCTCTCTATATAAAACCGAAATGCGTTTTTACCGCTTGGATCGCTTTCAATGCCACTACATCCCGTCCGATTCGCTCCAAAATTTACAGGGACATGTAGAATGAGGTGACGATGCTCGTGGGCTACCTTAGAAATCCCTAGCTTAAAAGGTGTGGTTGCTAGGGGCCATCTTCCTCACTCACGCTATTTCCTCCTTTCCCTCTTTTACTCCCCTTCATTAATAACTTTGAGAAGACCACTCCGGTTATTTAATGTATTCCCCTCAACTCCATTTCACTTTCCCTTTATAAGTTCGTCAGGCGGCTTTCTTTGATGTATCTGTTTGCATTTATAGGGAGAATTATCATCGCTACCAACAACACACAATCATGAGAACAAATATTATGAATCAGATATTCTTGCGTTCATTTATGTGTGTGTGTGTGTGTGTGTTTTATATATAAATATGTATATATAATGTATGTGTGTGTGTGTTCTATTTATAAATATGTATATATAATGTATGTGTGTGTGTGTGTGTGTTCTATATATAAACTAGCAGTATCGCCCGGCGTTGCTCGGGTTTGTAAGGGAAGTAACTATATAAGCATTTTTAGTGAGTTATAGCAAAAAAATAGCAAAAAAATGCATTAAAAATGGAATAAAAAATGATGGTAATTTTGGTGTCTTCAAGCCATGAAGTCGTTGTTCTAAAAGAATGCTGGTCCCCTTGACAACGCTTTACGACGTTGATTTCCTTACACTCCCTTCCCCACAGCTTCACGAGGGAGGGAAGAAGGGGGAGAAGCAAACAGGTGCAGGTGTGACCATGAACGCCAACTCCGCCGCCATCGACACACGAAGAATTATGCATTAAAATGGAATAAAAAATGATGTTAAATTATTTTTAAAATCGTAGACTCATCGTAGACGCGCGCTAATACCCAGACGGGCTCCGATATGAACACGACTATAGATACCCGAATTTGGTTAAACTGCACCGCAAATGTGGGAGTAGTTAGGAATCTAAATCGTAGGAGACAGACACTCACACAACTACAGTTTTATATATATAGATATGTATATATAATGTATGTGTGTGTTCTATATATAAATATGTATATATAATGTATGTGTGTGTGTTCTATATATAAATATGTATATATAATGTATATATACAAAGTGTATATATATTTATTTATGTATATTAAACTTTTTCATACTTTTCATAGTTATATATATTTTTAAACAAATTATAAATATAATTTAATAATTTTTATTTTCAAATTAAATAATTTAAATTTTTCATTTTATATTTTATATATTTTCTATATTATATATTTTTTATGTTTTTGTTTTTGGTTTTTCACTGTTTGATTTGCCTATTAGAGGTTTTATCTCTAATTTAATTTATACAGATATATATCTCATTTGTATACATTTGTATATATAATGCGTGCACACACACACACACACACACACACATATATATACACACATATATATATATATATATATATATATATATATATATATATAATGTGTGTGCATTACGTAGTCGGTCGATTCAGCTGAAAATATGCATACCTATGTTAAAAGTGCTGGCAAGTTTGCATGACAACTATTTTTTTCCTCAAATGAAAGGCGTCACCTCTAGGACAAAATTCCTCATCTTATAAAATGTGGCCCCAGTAGACCCGAATGAAATCGGGTTATATTAACCAAAATGTGAACAGGGGTCTAAATGGGGCTGGAATGGGATTAAAATTTAAAGGAGCGGGTATTTAGGAATTCTCTGTTACATCAAGCTAAAAAATTTGCGCCAGCTTTTAATCGTCAATGTGTTGCCGTCCATGATAAAGAGTCCATGGTGAGTCTACTGTCGTGAGAAAGAATCACTTCAAAACTTGGTGTTTACGAATTTTCTTTTACATCAAGTTGAAAATTTTACGCCAGCCGTTAAACTGTCACTACGTTGCTGTCCGTCGTTAAGAAATGCCAGCCATGGTGACTCTACTATCCTCAGATTCTATCCATTCAAACTTTGGTTTCCAATATTTTATTATTTTTCTTCAGCTCGCAAGTCCGTCTGTCCCTTTTAAATGTTAGCATTTTGCTGTCTGCCTTGAAGCAGACTTTTCCATTATCACTGACTCATATTTCTGATTGATCTTTCTAAATATTTTATTTCTCAACTTACTCAAGATCTTCCGTTGTTTATAAATGGGAGAGAGATAGATAAAGATAGAGAGTAAGAGAAAGCGAGGAAGAGTCCGAGAGATGAGATAACTAAGAGAGTGGGAAAGTGAGAGAGAAAGGAGAGAGAAACAAATACGGAGAATCATCATCATCATCATCGTTTAACGACCGTTTTCCGTGCTATAAGGGTTGGACAGTGTATACATTGCATACATTTATATATATATAATATATATATATTAATTGTATACATTTATATATATATATATATAATTTGTTACATTATATATATATATATATAATTTGTATACATTTCTAT